>NC_064919.1:21957714-22117714 GCF_929443795.1 Astur gentilis | reverse complement strand
TGTGATTTGCTTGGGTGGGGGTGGTAAACAAAACAGTTCTTAAATTCACAAACAACATGAACATCAATGGTTTTGGATATTTCTAAGGTACTGGGTTTTCTGAGTTTGGTTAGATAGCCCTCCTTGTCACAGGTCTGGTTATTTGCTTCACAGTGCTTTCAAAACATTGACATTGAGGATTATAGACAGGACTGGTTTAATTCCCAAATTTATGTCAACCTCTGTGAAAGACCTTGGGCGAAGAAAATGCTGAGGGTGTATTTTAGGAAAAAATATCTTCATTTGATATTTTCAAAATAAACATTTTAACATTTCATTCAAGAAATACATTTAACACTAGATTTTAAGCTCATTTGAAAGGATTAAACCCTTCCCCCTTCTCCAAAACAGGACAAATGAGATGTCACTGCAGGTATAACATCTATATTCAACCTGAAATGGATGTTACCCAGTTCTGCATTTCAGTAAGAAACAATGAAAAACACCTGGGTTATTCCAGTCTGAAAGAATCTTTCCTCTAAATCATTTTGGTTGATGCCTGAATATTAGATGTTTGTATAACAAGGCAAGTCCTTTAACTATTCTCTAATTTTGCTGAAACGGAAGAGACTGGGGGGTGGGGGTGGTGGGGGTATTGGGGGGGTGTTGGGAGTTGGAGTATTTAAGAAAATGGGGTTGGCCAAAAATTTTCTCCTACCTTTTAACTTACTTAAGAGCTTTGTTCCCAGACATAGCAGCCATAGTGGAGACTTCAGTTAGATAAGAATACACAAAAACTTTACACTGGTGAGGCTGACTTGATAGCTTGTGATGACATGAAAAGAAATCCCTTCTAACTGGACCTGCAGTCCAGGCAATGCAGCTAAAGCTTTGACTACAGATAACCTCACTTAGCATTGTTATCTGTAACGAAAAGCAAATAGAAAAGTATTCCACCACACATCCAAAGTTACCTAGGACCTACAAAGAAAGCACCTTCTCACAGGAAAAGCTTTTTAACCAATCACAAACTCCCTCTTACATAACAATTAACTTGAAATATTTTAAACCCAACATTTTTAAAACCAGCTTCTGAAAATACTATACATGCAAACATACACTTGGGGTGTTTGACATTGCCTGCTTGATCTGTGTATGCTGTAATCTGTCCAAATACCACTTACTAACTGCCTTACTGCATTAGAAACAGTGAGATTGCATTCACAGTAGATGCAAGTTAACTGCCCGTTTTCACTCATGGAACTGAACTTAGTATTACCTTTAGAATGATGCCTGTTATTTTAAAAATAACTTAGCTAGAGTTTAAGTAATTTAGCACTATCCATGCATGGTCATTCTTGCTAATAGTAAAAATATTATTCAACAGAAGTATGTGCATTACCACAAATACAGACTTTTTTGAGGTACAGAAACCGTATCTCAACAGGCTTTTCCATTGTGCACTTTTTTTGGTAAGCGTACACTCAAAATCCCTTTGTAAACAAATACTTAAAACCTGAATTGCATGACCAAGAGACAGAAATCTTGTTTGTCCCATTTATGGTTCTTGTTTACTACAATTTGTTGAGGGTTGTTCCTAAGCTTACTTAATACCAACTCTTGGACCCCTCCTTTTCAAAGGAGGATCTAAATGATGATGAGACATCAGGATGAGCTGCAGCTACCTCTTTTTCCTCCAGCAGAGAGGATGGATCAATTTCTGGGCAAGTTTTCAGCCCCTCCTCTCCCAAATTCAAGCAGTCCTGCATGGGAGGCGAATCTGCCCTTTTGAACAGCTTGCAGGATCAGGGCATATATGTCCCCTTATCTGACTGGGAGGGATGGGAAGATCTGCAGCTCCAGTTTTAGCTTCATGTGAAATTATTAGTCAGCTTACTGCAAATACTTCAACAAGTCTTCCAAAGACAAATTCATACTACTGTTTCTTGAGTTTAAGGAAGAAACCAAATAAAAATCTTACAGGAACGAAATTATGCCATACATCATAAAGAAGCAGTACAAAGCATCCACATTTTTTGTTGCTCTGCCCTGCAGCTTTAAGAATGGGCAGATACATCCCGGAATACTTAAATACTTCAGCATAAGCAGGGCAAAACAAACAAACAAGTCCCAGACCACTGGTTAATTGTAGTACATACATTAAGCCCTTTCGCAAATGAAATTGTGCTGTAGTCAAGACCATTTTGGAAATGGGGGAAAAAAAATACTAAACCAAAGGGGAAAAATAATGACTCTAAATGGGGCAAAATAGCAGATCTATTGGAAACATGACAAAAACAGGATGTTAAGGAAAAAAATTAAGTGGAGTCAACAAGGTTACACATAAGTAACACCTTAACATTAAAAGAAATCTATTTTCCATTTTGACCTGGAAACCTCTTCCATTAATTACTAAAATCTATTTACACAGCAACTAGATAAAATCAATCTGATTGCTCACACCGGTTTTGGCTCACTTTCCATGGGCTCTGAGCATTCAACAGACTGGCTCTAGAGAAGTTGACGTTTAGCTGCTCTGAGTTCCTGTGTTTTGCCATCTACAACACTATCCTAGCCATGATTTCTGGTATGCAAGCTCTTCTGTACTGGATATGCAGCATTTGGTTCCTGGCTCTGTCCCCTTGCCCCCAGCAGAGACATGTATGGAGGCCATGCTTCCTTTCAACCATATATGGAGGCAAAGCATCTCTACTGGTATCTCTACTGAGCTTGTTATGAGGGGTTCTGACAGGCCCCATGGCTGAGCTCTCTTACATTAAACAGACCAAGAGCACAGTATGGCAAAAGTAGTAGAAAAGAAAGACAAACTGAGAAAAGTAGAGGGAGGACAGACAGTCCTTGGACAACTGGGAGAGACACACACCTTCTTCTACACTTATTCCCATTCATCCTAGGAGCATCAGATAGCTTCCAAAAGAAGTGACAACAATACATTATACACCACATTGATATTAATGCATTATTTTGCTTCCAAAGTGGGATTGTTCCACGTACAAGATCAGTAAAATTTGTACCTGTCAGTTCAGCAAAGATACAGACACAAATATGGAAGATTTGTATTCTGTCTTGGAGAACACCTGCTGTTAGGTAGGCAAAGTCTTGCACAACAGAGGATAAAATCTACCGGGATCAGCTGTGCTATGGCTGGAGGTGAGCACAGAAGAAAAATTTCTGAGACTCAGGTGTGTGCTTGGCTTTAATTTCAGAAAACAGAAACTGCAGAAATAAGCAGAGTCTGTTTAATTTAAAACCATCTCAACCAGGTGACTTCTTTTTTTTTTTTATATATATATCTTGGACAGCTGGACTCTTATCAATTTATTATTATGATCTTACCAAACTTGTGCCACAAGTCAGAGTTGCATTTTCTGTGCAGTGATTCTGAGACTAATAAAAGACGCATACTTCTCCCCCATATTTAACCAGATCTAAATTAGCTTTCATGTGAAGCTCCATCTACCTCAGTGTATAAACATCAAAGAATCATATTCATGTTCTTACAGCATAGCCTGTCCCAGTCTTGAGTATATTTTCAACTATGGTTCTCTGGCAGCAGCTTGTCATTTAGTTAAAACAATCAAGCTCTCATCAGAGGACAGAAAATTGCTCAAGGCTTGCAAGGCACCCAAAACCAAGCCTGGTTTAATTCTGACTCTAGCCACGCCGCTCATGATTTTATCTGGCGGTCTGACCTCGGCTTTCAAGGGAACCTCCGCTGTGTGCTGGTACGGAGCGGTGATGACAGTGAACAGCAGTGATGCATCTCCCTCTCTAATCTTGGCTGGCAAAGGCTGCTGGCTTCCAGTACTTACTTGAAGGGCTTTTCCCCGGTGTGTGTCCGGATGTGATTGTTGAGCGTTGTGGCACCAGCAAAGGCACGACCACAGTAGCCGCACTTGAAAGGCCTGTCGCTGGAGTGTGTAACTACGTGGTTCCTCAGCTCCGAAGGTTGGGAGAAAGACTGGGAGCAGTGACCACACTGGTAGGGCCTGCAATGGGAAAGAGAAACACCGTGCCGTCAGTGCTTTCTATTGGCATGACCAGGAAGCCATATGGGCAGGAACATCTGGTTTTCGCAGTAATTTCCAGAGAGAACTGCAGGCGCAGTTCTCCGGGGCTTTCTTGGGAGACACATACACAAAACTTCATGACCTCTTTAGCAAATGTGAAATGCTTGTGCAGGAATTGACTGAGAGTCTATGGGCATCATGTCCACAAAACGTATTTCAGCAAGCTAGTGAGCCTGCACTGCACATCGTATGCCTGCTTTAGTTCTCCCAAACTCAATGTGGTACTCCTTAGTCACAAAAAAAACCCTCACACATCAGAGCTAAGAGACTCATGCAATCCTCTGTCTGTTGGTGCCAGATACAGTCTTACCTACAAATGCATGCCTTACTGTTATACCTATAACCTAGGTGGATTCTGTGACTGTTCACAACTAAATCTTTTATACTGCTTTGGAGGAATCTAGGTTTTTTGAGATCACCGTTTTCAGTGAGAGGCATTGGAAAAAATAACCACCATGTCGCAATTACCTTTCTATTCTCTTACTGCTATTGAAAATATTTATATTTAATTACCATGTTTCTCCCATCCAGATTGAAAATGCCTTTTCTGTAATCTTGAAATGAAACCCAGAACTTAGGTTTTCAATGCCACAGTTCGTTAAAAACAAACACAACAAGCAAACAAAACTGACCGATACGTTACAAATTCAGAATCATAACAATCAGACTGCAAACATAGAAAGAAAAGGATACAAGACAGCAAGATGAGACAGGACTGCTGAAATGTAAATACCATTGCTAACTGAAGTAAAATGTGAAGAAACAAAGTGATTTAATATCACCATTCTACAGCACTTTTTCCTTCTCACATTTGATTTAAGTTAGTGACAGAGTCCTACATGCTCATCAGACTTTTTGTTAAGAAAATTAAGAATTCTTCTAGAGGGATATTAATGATTTTTACCCTGCACGACATTTTAAGGCACAGCTCTTGATGTCTATGTTTCTAGAGCCAATGGCCAACACCAACTTAATTGCTCTCTCTTTAATAAATGTGTATGTTTAAATGGCTAGAAACCAAAACTAAAGGGAGGGAGACAATGGTGACCAAGCATGTACAATTCAATTAAGTGCAAAATAAAGTGAACTATCTCATTTGTCAAGTGAACTGCTTAATTGTGGCTACTTGCATCACTGAACACAAATACTATTATTTTACAGTGCTTCAGAGCACTGAACCCTGATTGTAGAATTTTTTAGCTTGATTAATAGCTCAGTATTGGTCAATAACTCAATAGCTTACAATTTTAATTGCTTACATTTGAAAATCTAACTGCTCTCCAACAAGTTTGTAAGAAATATATAAAAGCTGTGGAAAGGTTACTTAACCTAGATGATGTGGCCCTTAAAAAAATACATGAATATATGTAAAATAATATTTTAAGAAACAAATAAATACTGAGTATCTGTTTCTCTTATTGGAAGACAAGTAGTAGCATGCCCAGTCTTCTCCTTTCTTGAAGTGCACGGTTAATTTGCACAGAAAATATTTATCAAACTTGACATGAAAGTTTTAGTGCTGGTAAAACAAAGATGATTTGTGAATGCAGACTTATTTGTTCGGGTCTTTTCAAATCAAATATTTTTAAGCAAAAAGAACACATTAAGATATTCTGTATCCAAGAAACATTGATTTTTTTAATAGTGAAAGGGACCATTAACATCTATTAGCCTCTGGTTATCTATTTTTAACAGCTACCACAACAAATGATACAACACTACATAAAACCAATTAATCTTTTATTTTTTTAACAGTCAATGTGATTAATTTCATACAGTGAAAAATCACACCATAACTGTCTCTAGTCAAAACTCCAAACCAGTTATAACTGAACATTGTGATGCAAAGTAAAATATTTTTACCCCCTACATTGGCTTGAAACATTGGCTTGTTTACAAAGGATATTAGTGTATTTACTCAGAATGCATTTCACTGGCTGATGCTGAAGAAAAAAAGGCCTTTAAAAAATCACATATTGTTACATCACTTTGACTGTATTTCTTCCATTCATCGATATCTTGGAAGAACAACTATTAAAGAAGTTAGCCTCCTCTTTGCAGGGGATGCATTTCTCCAGTTTATACACAGGTGATTCTGATTAATACTGAAATGGGCAGAATAAGTAATTTTTTCAAGCTAGATACATGGCATATATTAAACAAAGCTAATTTTAAAAAGAAAGCCTATAAATGCACTGAAATACTATAACAGTTTTAAAATTCTGTATTTAATTTACATAATTGCAGATTCAAATATGCCAAATTTTGACAAGTTTTGGATACTACGATTTTTTTCCAAGAGCAAAAAAAAGTCATTCAGTAAGTATGAAAGTTATCATTTTGTTCTCTGGTAACCATTTTACTCTGGTCAGAAATTTTTCTTGCCAGAAAATAAAATCAATATGTTGTTTTTACAAAAAAATGAAAGCAGTGCAGAAGGACTGGACAGGAGCAATGCTTGGTTCAGTGAGTACATTGACACAGGCAGAGCAGGCCTGTCTTTGATGAAGCAGTTATGCCTTCTCCCATCACTTTGGTCTGCAATGGGGCAATGAATTAAGATGGTGACCTCTTTATAGCAGAGGTTTGCAGGCAGAAGGAGCAGGGACATATTGACAAAAATGGTGGTCCACATAAGCTGTATTTTCAAAGATCTGCTGCTAGACTGAATGCAGTCCCAGCCAAGAAAAACTCATTTCCACTGGAATAACCAAGAACATATTGTACCTTCTTGAGCTTCAGGGTATCCATGTGAATATAAGCATAGCTGTGTCACAGCATAGACGTGTGTTGATGCTCCAGAAAATTAATGTTTAAACAACATGGATGTCAGTCACTTCATATGTGAAAGCCTACATAACTAGAATATTCCTTTGCAGATGTACAGGCAGATTTGCAAGCATGAAAGTAATCAGTTTGATGAAACAGGTGTACCAGGGCCTCAAAGCACAGTTCAGCTGACTATCTGAAGAAATATTTTTTTCTATAAGAATTTGTCTCCCAGCCATCATACACCAGAAACAACATAGTTTGGAATGTCTTCATCATTGCATTTTATACAAAGGATCTTGTAGGCCCTTCCAGATGTAAATCAAGCCTGATCAAAATCTTCTCATATAGAATTTTTAAATTACATTTAAGAACAGCTAAACTGATATAGAGCAATGCGCAGATGAGAATGATGTGCTGACAGCCATCAAAAGCAGTTCTAATGTTTTTCACTAAACACCTAGCTACATATTCTTCTAGTTCTCTGTCTTCCTGTCTGAGCTTAAAGAAAGGAAATCTACTTACCTAGAAGCAAATTCTCCTGTTAGAAAAATTGCACTGTTGCCATTAACTCCATGCACCATCAATCGGCTATCTAGGTTTACTAACATACAGAGTGCACCAGCTTTTTCTACAGACCCTAATCTTACAGTCTCTGACTATATGGTGGCCCATTATAGGAACACAGGCCATTTAAATGAAATTCAGGAAGGAGTAACTATAATGTAATAGTTTTTGGGTTTTGTAGTTATTTAGATTTTGAGCTTTCCCAAGTTTTGCAAGTTACATATTCAAAATGAAACCAGACAATTTTGCTCCCCAGTTTAGACAATCTCTTCAATGATTTTGATGTTTGGTGATGTCTTTTCCCATGTTACAATTTTCTCACTTTTGTAGCTGATTTTTTCTAGGTGAAACTCCATCATATAGAGGAGTAGTACAAAACGCATGTTCCCCTGTGAGGCTTATTGAACTTCACCAAAGCTCATGTTTTGTGCAGGGGATGGAGATCCCTTGACATGCACAAAGCATGGTAGGGGATAATAATAGAAAAATCCGTATCTTTACACCTGGAATAGCTGCTGACAGACAACTGTGCATTTAGATTGATTCTTTTTAGATTTTCATTTTGCAAAAGTGACATAGCCTTTAATTATTTATCTTGTACTATTCCTCTGCTAGAACAATATAGTTTCCAACTCCTGACTCGTAAGTACATCTAGGCAATATAAACTTATTTTCTACATCGCAAATACTACATGGTCTGAACTATTAGAATCCTGAAAAATCTTGTAATTATTTTCCACTGAATTTTCAAATTCTTTCCTTTATGTTGAACAGGTTTCTAGTGAGGCGTCTTCAGAAGTGAATTCGCTGTTTTCAAGGGGGATGTGGAATCCCAGCATGACCCTTAGAAGAGGAATTGATTGTAATGGTGAGCTCCTGAATACCTGTAACACTATCGCTGAAACACTGTCAGATCAGGGAGACAGAATAGCACATTGCTGTAATTTTTTTCTCCTTAGAAGAAGTTAGAAAAGCACCAGCTGAAAGAAAAGAGACTGACATGTGGCTGAAAGTGCTTCTCCTTGTTGAGGACTAAGAAGAAGTAAAAAACCAACTTGATTGATGTCAGGCTCTCAAAGTGTGGGACACAGGGCTCCACTGAACCCAGGGCAGGGTTTCACGGCGTGATAGGGGGAAGGCTGGTCACACCACAGCCCCTGCAAAAAAGTGAAAGCGGGGCACGTGGAAATGGGGACTAGCACCAGCTTTCAGGGCCAGGCCTTTGCACAACACACAGCATTAAGGGCACAGCTGCAGTCAGAGGAGTTAGGTCACAGTTGTCCTAATGGAAAGGTATTTTGGGAGGGATGCTGCCTCCTAGCAAGTTGAACTGAGAGGGTGGAGAACGAAGTGACAGCTAAGGATGCTGCTAGCTTGCACGCAGAAGCATCCCTAGCATCAGCGTGGCCATGGGCGTGTTACATGCGCTGCCTCTGGACTCTATATCCCCTGCTGCCTTGGAGTTCCCCTTAGGCAGCACGGCTACTGCCCCGAGCAGGTCGGGCACCACGCAGCAGCAGCGACGGCTGAGCTGGACCCACTGGGAGTTCTGGGATCGCCTCTTACAAGTGTTTGTGGAGGAACTAGCAAAAGCAGCAAGTTAGCACACTTGAAGTGTTTTCAAACTTCTGAAGCTGTTAGGGAGAAGTGCCGCTCTGTGCACACTTTGTTCTTACTAACTAAGAGTACTGGGAGTTTGCAAACCGTTGTGAAAAGATCATGCAGGAACAAGCATTAAATTCAGCATGATGTTTATGTTTTATTTAATTGAGTAATATTCCATAGCCTCTCTATAAACAGAAATAGACAACTCTTGCTCACAACATTTACTTTTTTTACGTCTGTTTTGGGAGATGTTTAAACTAATTAATGGACTGGGGGAGAACATCAAGGTCAAAGACACAGAACCTATAAAAAAAAAGATAAACACAAAATGGGCTAAGCCATGATCTTAGAGAAAAGACCTTATTAAATTCCCAGCTTCAAACTTCAAGGTTCTGCTTTTAAATACACCTCACAATTTAATATTGAGGTGCTACAGCGAAACATGAGTACAGTAATATCTTTTGAGTAAACAAGAATTGTGAGGGCCAGATAACACAATCTATCAGCCACAGATACACTTATAGAGTGGGTCTTCCCTCAAATTATCGGCTTAAATACATGGCTATCAATGAGAATATATATCACACAGATATACATACTGTATATGAAAATGTGCCACAGACAGCTCTTAGGAACTGCAGCTATCTGCCTTCCCTCAATACCAATACATCCTGAATCTGGTGATCATAGTGAGAAAGAAGAAAGATGTCATTAAAAGAAACTGCGCCATTATCAGAAAACTGGTTGCAGTTAAAAAAAAATAAAATTAAAATATTGCTCTAAAAACGATTCGCTCTGATCAAAGGCTTTTGGTTACCCCTATCTGAAGCCCCCCAGATAGGATTGTTGGGAATTTCTGCAGCAGGGGAAAGAAAAAAACAAAAACAAAACCAGAAAGAAAAACAAAACAAAAAAAAAAAAGCAGAAGAGAAAGTAGATTTCTGACTCCTGCTTCAAAAAAATAGTTTCTCAAACTGCTTCTGTCTGGGCAAGGCTTAAAAAAAGTCCCAAAGGGCTGAGAAAGTCCCAGAATTCAAATCTTGATGGTTTTAGATATTCACCTCCCACCCCACTCCAACCCCAATTACCATTAAATTTGAAGAGAAGCCCTACAAAATATAACAAGCTAAAAAAAATCTCACTGCAAAGGGAGAAGTAAATTATAAGTAAACCAGTAAATAATTTAAAATTAATTTTATTTTGAATTAAAATCCTAATCTTAATCAAAAATAACAAACACAGTAGATTATTTTAATAATTCTCCCTATTTTGGATTCATAATTTTTTAAAAAATTATTTTTATTTATTAAATCATCTGCCTGTTAAATAGGACCATTTCCTTCTTACTGCCTAAGAGAATTAAGTATATTTTGGGGCTTTTTTAATGTCTGCTCTCATACAGGTGTTTTCTGAATCTAAGTGGCTTGAAAGCAATTTCTTTTTTTTTTTTTTTTTTTTAATTTCTCAAGCCCCAAGTAGTCTGCTTTTCTCAAATTTCAGTCCATGAATTGGACTCCTTTATAGATTCAAAGGCGTTTTCCCTGCACCTCTTGCTGTAGGTAATCAGCATTGTTGAAAAACAAATACCAAGCCAGAACAGATCGTCTAAAGTAATTTCCTAGAGAAGACAGGCCCTGCTGCTTCAGTCACATCAAAGATACAGTGGCTGGTGTGCTCACAAATTGCTGACAATAAATGGGGAGCTGTTTATCAGCCAGAGCAGTGCTGCAGATACCGTTGGGAAAATACAAACCAGAGAGTTGCACCCAGTACTTCAGGCTGGCAAGCAGGTATTCTTTCACAAATCATACCCTATTTTCTTGTCTCCAGGAAATCTTGTAGAGCACTTCAGGAATTTTTCATCTGGAGAAATGCAATATGTTTAAGAAACCAAAGGCCACTCTTTTTCAGCCACTGTATCACTAAACAGCTGATCTACTGGTACCTGCTAAAAGACAAAAATCTGCCTGTGATATAAGCTCAACCTGTAATGATTTCTAACCAGGGATATGAGAACCCAGATCCTAGGGCAGTTGTGATCTGCAGTAACTGTTATTCTGGTAATTTCAAACACCGAATGAATTGCAGTGAGCTTAAACAGATTCATGTGACTGACGTCCCCCATAATGCTCTGAAGACAACCTATTGGGAAATGCTTTTACAGCAGTTATGTTGATGGCACACCTCACGGGAACAAAGAAGGCATTACAAAACTCGCCTCCACAAGGAATCTGCACAATTTATTTAATGAAAACATAGAAATGTAAGCCATTTTTCAGTACAGGGGGAACACAGGTGTCACAGAACAGAGCACTGCATTATCTAGTATTTATGCAACAGATTGATCCTAAGTGTATATTGCAAGTTCATTTAGCTTTTATGTTCTCTATATAACAAAAGAGAAAAAGTTTCTTAAAAGGATTCATAAAACCCAACAAGCCAAAGAGGAAATCAGCTAAATTAGCCAGTATCAATATTGAGAAAAAGGCGTTAGCTATTATGTTTTGAATCTTCCTGAAAGCTTCTAGGATTCAACACTTACAACTCAGAGTCTTCACTCACCTCCTCTCCACCCCAATTGTCCCCAAATCTGCTGAGTCCTTTCTCTAATCACCCTTTGCTCTCTTTGCTCCTGGGGAACCTACTTGTCTTCTGATCTAGATAATTTTCCTACTACGCTGTAGGGTATTCTGAGCTAAAAATGCTCTACACTTTCTTGTTGGAGCTATTCTGCGTTGACAATTCAGGTAAGTACGGGAGAGAAAAAACAGTAACACATCATGAATCAGCAGCCTACTAATGAGGGTGTTCACTTCTAATGGGGAAGACTTAAAACCCAGCCTCTGTTTCAGGCAATACTTAACACAAGATACTTAGGAGAAAATAAATAAAAGTAAATGAAACTAAATAAAAAATAAAAATAAAACAACAACAACAACAAAACCAAAAAAAACCACCCAAAAAACCAAAACAAATCTCTCACCTCCAAGATGACAGACCTAACTGTAGGATAGACTTATCCTCATTTCTTCTCTCTGGCAAAAAGAAAGTCTAACTATCCCTTACGGTGCAGAATAGCCCCATTAGGGGAGACTCTTCTTGCATTAACTGTTATCTGCAGCTTGGTTCTTCATAAAGGAAGGCACAGGTTCAAGTGAAGGAAAGGATGAAATCTAGGTGTCATACCTGGTTGGATGCATCACTGAAAATCTATGTAGGGGGCCCTCACAACATATCTCTTTTAGACTTCCTGATGCAGCATTTAATGCTTTACAGTATGCTTAGGATGCTTTAATGCTGGAAACGTAAGAGTCCATGAAACTTGGGAGAGCAGACCTTTTAGGACCTACATTCTACATTGTGGCACTTAAATTGGCCGTTGTGTCTTACAGCTTCCTTAACATGGCATTTGTTTCTGCTAAGGCCAGCATAAAATTCGGAAAATGTTTAAAAGGCTTGTTTGCATTCACATTATCAACTCTTTAAATTCTATGAAGATTTGCATGGAATCCAGTTTGCGCCTAGCATGCTTGACATTTCTTCCTAGAAAACTGGATTTATGCTCCAGTATCTCTACACCCACAGAATCACACAAGCACGTGTACACGTAGATAACCATATACACAAAGAGATATAGACATGCATACAAACACATGCACAGACTCACTGATGACTATTTTTTAGTAGTGTTTTGGTCAAATGTAATTCACAATTCAATGCTGCTTTTAGAAAAACCTTCCAGGGACTTAGCTGTTCTGCTCAAACCTTCTTCACAGCTTAAAAAAAGACAAAACATGGGCAGCCTTTTTTATTGAATTAATTTGATTTTTGTCTTTTGTCCTGCTAGCTATCAAAATTGTCAAATAAACCAGCTTTGATTCATAAATAATGGTTCCATTATATTTACTGTGCCACCGGTCAGAGTACCTGAAATTTTAATTCACTTGTTCAGCTAAATTTCATCCTCAGTTCACGGCCATAAAATTCTGTATTGACAAACTTTCAAACCAACTTTGACTCTGAGGTATCTAGTCAACATTTTTCTTCTGTGTGGATATTAGTTTATTGAATAAGTGGCATCTGTTTTCCTCCACATCACTAGTGGAGTAGGTATTTCCTTTTGACAGCTTTGCACGATTTATGGGTTTGCATGCTCTGAAGAAAAATAGTACTAAGCAAAAAATTCCAATTCATTACCTCTTAGTACTTAATTAAGTTCATACACATTGCACACTATAGGTGAACCCTGAAATGACTGTGACAGCCACTGAGCAGCAAGTTAGATTATCTTTGGAAGACAGAGAGACTTTTAATTATCTTGACCTCATTTTTCCATCTATGATATTCATAAATTTTCCTTCTATTTTGTTGCCTCCACCAGATGTACCAAACCATTCTGAAAACAAGATTAAATCCTTAGCTATTTCCTTTTATCTGTACATTTAGGCACCAAATGTTTTTACAAATAGTGAAGTCAAGCAATGTTTTTTATCGGCTTACTTCACGCAGCTGCAGATGAATTATGTTGTACAGGCTCCTCCTAATAATGGTTTGGTTTTGGAAGTGATAACAGCTTGATAAAAGAAGAAAGCAGTGGATCTGGCTATCAGTAGATACAGAAATAAAGAGAGCCTGGGCTTTACCTGTCAGGGTTCTGCGTACACACATGCATCTGTAAGAGGATCCGCTGGGTGAAAGTCTTAAAGCATTGCCCACATTTCCAAAGATGCCAGTCACTGAACTCAGAATTTAGTTGGCTTGTTGAAGTTGGGCTTGCAAGAACTCGTTGGTTTTTGACACTGATCTGGTTAAATCCTGACTCGATGGACCCAGACTTATCCAGGAGAGAAAAATTTCTGCTACACGGAGTCTGTGGAAATACTATGGATCGCTGTGGAGTGGCAGGGGATAGTTTGCTACTTTTATTAAATGGCTGTAGGGTGTCTTGTCTGGACATGGCCTCCATTACAGTCGAAGGGACATTCACTGGGAGAAAACAAGAAAAGTGAATAAGATCCTTTTTATGCCTTTTAAAAACTAATACAGTGTTGGGAGACACCAAAAAAATACCAACATCCATTTTCTTGACACTAGAATTAAACAACTTTATTTTAACGATGCACAAAAGAATGGCCTTGAATGAAACAGTGATCTGAATGGACGATGCTGTTTCTGTGACACTGAAATGAAAACTCATGCAAAGGGGTGCCTGAGACTGAAAGGACTCAGAGAAGACTGACTGTGATATACATTTATTGCACAATGGGATTGTTTTCTGAAAGAAAATGCTGCTGTGCTTCTGATATCCTGACTCTGCATGTTGCAGTCAGAATGTCCAATTCTATATCACAGACAAGCATGAATTTTGAGAGCACGGGGGAAAAAATCCTTGCCTGGACACTCCTTGAGATACAACAGGGCTTAATATCTACTGCAGCAATAGTTCCCTTATCTTCTTGAAGGGCAGCCACTAAGGATATTATACTATTACATCTCACAAACAGTCACACAGCCAATACAGTAGTACCAAGCCAGTGACTTCACCATGGCTCGTATGATTAAGCCTAATAGCAGTTGGATCACCACAAGACAATGCAAAGTATAAGCAGAGGTATCTTTGTGCATCAATTTCTCACCTACAAAATAGGAACAAAACCTGTTTCTAGTCCCATGAAAGTCTTATGAACATCAATTAACTATAGCTTATGAGGCACTCTGATATTTCAGCAACAAGTGCAATATGCTGTTCTCACAAAGAAGTGATTTAGTGCTGAATTTGGATGTTACATGATAAGGAAGGCAGGAGGTCAAACATATAGAAGAAATTTGAACAGCTGCCTCACTCCCTGAGTACCATCTAGATTATGAAGTGAATGAAGCAAAGGTCCTATGAAAAAATTGGGTCAGCACCACAATGCAAAAAGAAGCAAAATTTAGGCCACTGGGGCCCAGTATCTTCTCATGCTTTCTAATTTTGGCATGCTTAACCTCATGAGATGATATTTTAATGGAGATTTTTAAATTAAATATGTGGTATGCATATGACTACGTCTACATATAGTCACACATGTAGTTATTGTCACAAAGTGTTTACATGTATATAGCCACACGTAGGTATGTAGCACCTACTAAACAGGTGATTAGAAATTGCAACTCTGTTTAAGTAAGTCATCATGATAGATTTCTAAGAGCAAATATGAGAATTAAATTTCAGTTGTGAGCTGGAATAATCCAACATTATGTAACATACAATAAAAATGTAATACAAACCAATGTTTTAGTAATACCTTAAATAATGCCAGTTACTTCACAGAGTTATATACTAATATATTCCATTAATCACAGTGACTCCAATATTATAATATTACATGCTATTTAATTTACTTAAGTTGAGGTCCTTCTTAGGCTATTGTTTTCTGGAGTATATGAGGACTTGATTTCCAAGTAGAGTTACATCCATGGGGCTGTCCCTCACAAGTTTCCAGACATATAATACATCTTCTATGTCTCTTCAGTACAAGGGGCAATTTGTATAATTTCATTTTGCCCCAACATTCTCACAGAAGAAGCAGATCTTTTTTTTTTTAAATTGTATTCATAAAAGTCCACAGAAGCAATAAGATCAGGATATTAAAGACCTAAGGAATATAGGCAGAGTTTGTACTGGGTGAAATATCCCTTTGCAGAAGATAAGCAGAAGGTCTATTCAGAGGGCTTAAGAGGCACTTAAGTCATATACCAGCCTGCAGCTGGCTCCATGCTCAGAGATGAATTTCATCTACTCATGTCACTCTCTCTGTGGATGAAACTCTGGTTTCTCTCACAGCAAAATAGCAAGTGACAATATTTAGAGATTTTAGCCATAATGCTTTGTTTTTAAAGTAAAGGTTTTGTAAGCTTCAGCTCATGAAAGAAAAAATAATATTTCTATATTGTACACTGCAGAGCATGAGTTTTATTAGCAAACATTACTGCCAGTAATTAAATTTCTTTTAAACTTTTCTCGAGCCCAACAGATTTGAAAACTCAAGATGAGAAGGGATGTTTATTTTTGACAGTTTAATCCTTTCTATCTTGCTGTTTTATTGCTGCATGGTTCAGTATTTAAGTTGCTATGAGACACAAGTTCATCCTAGCATTGCTGTTTAAGTATCCAAGTACTTGACCAAAAAAATACGTCTTATATGTAATTGATTAAGCATGGGCAGCCACAAGGTTACTTTAGACCAAAGTCAACCAGGCATCCGTGATTGGTTTCCTCCACCAGCTAGATACACATAGCTGTCAAAATGGAAGAGAGGTCTTTGATGCAAGCTCAAATCAAGTTCCACTCACAAACAGTGAAACTGAAGGGTGTGCTTGGATCACCCATTCCCATTACAGACAAAGGTATCCAGCACTAGATTGCACTGGGTCTATGTTATAAGTTACATGCTTAATTTTGTGACTATTCCTAGGAAACTAAACATAAAATACTGAGAAGGGGTAGAAGAATGGATGGAAATGGAGATGGCCAGGACAGTATGGAGGTTCATTGTCATTTCAGGCTACTTAAACTCAGTTTGCATTTAGAGAAGCTGGCTTTTACCTTTTAACCACAAGGACCTCACCTCTACAGTAAGTCAGACAAAGCTTTTCTCGACTTTTCTCAGTGGTAATAGAATGAAGAATCAGTAGCAGAGGCCTCATGGACCTGCAATGCATTACTGTTTTGGCAAGACAGTGTCTTGTGATAGGTCTGGTAACAATGGAGAGGGCCAAGCAAATCAGTTAAGGATAGACTAGGAATGAATCACTTAGAAGGAAGAGTGATTCTATACACTACCAAGCTATGTGAGACTGCCATGGTGGGAAATCTATCTAATTGCACATACCTGCACACTTCCAAACACCTCCATTTATTTAGGTAACCATACCATGATTTTGCACAGCTTAAGTGTATCAGATTCAGGGTTTTATTTTGTACAGATCAAGCTTACCTTAAATATATAACCACTTCAATTTAATATGTCTTAAAATACTGTAGGAATATAGCTGATTAGGTATGAAACAGGAATTCTGGCTTACACAGGTAGAAATGAAAGGAAGAACTTACAATTTTCATCTTGTGCAATGCACTGGAGAGGGATTCCAAAGAAAGATGTGTAGCTATCATTGTACCACACCAACAACTCGGTGCCCCTGGGGATATCTATACAAGCCCGGTAGAATATATTTGACCTAATCGGGAGAAAAGGAAAAAAAATGCCTAATTTAGGAATAGAGCATTCTCTTCTTATCATACACAGTATTACAGTAGAAATCCATTGTTTTGGAAGGATTTCTGCAGATAACTGAATGACTGACTTACCAATTATTTTAAAACCAAACCTATCATTAGGGAAGGACTTTGTTCCTGTAGCACAGGGTAACAAAGAGCTTACAGGCACTTTGTACCTAGCATATTTTAAACACAAGGATTTTACAAGCACCAAGATTTTATGAAAAGACAGATATTTTCTTGCAATGTCCCTTTTAAAGTGATTTTAGAAATGCTGCATTTTGCTCACACAGTACAAACATCAGTCGTATGCACAGTTCAGTAAGTTCAGCAAGTTCAGCCATTTAAACAGCTTTGCATTCATCATCTAAGCTAAAGTTAACATATTTTAAGGGTAAACAGACAACAGTTCTTTCATTTGAAAAAGTTCTTTTAGCAAGAGGTTTGAAGTAGCATGACATGGTCTTTCATTACAGCAATATACCATCAAAAAGAGAGATATTGGATTGTTGAGTAAAAGAGACTTTGGCTTAGGGGATAAAAAAATGGGGTTAATCTGAACATACAACCATAAAATCTTCCCCTGTATAGAACATGAGGGTAATGTCAGTGGTCTTTCAGTAAGTATAAATTTGTGTTACCGTAAATGTCATATCTTATCACATTGCTCTGTGGGGAAAAGACTGTGGATATTCTGATACCACTGAATTGGGAATTGAGGGTGGAGGGGTGGGGGGGGAAATCCTAGAGTCCCTAGCATCAAAAGCAAGAGCCTTATCCTGATCTTGCGCTGATGTAAATAGCTTCAGAGTGATGCTTCTACAGTTAACAGATTTACATGGGGGCAAAAACTGTGTAAGATTAGAATCAGGCACAAGATAAAATAAAAATGTTATCAGTTTGTAGTGGCTTTTCCCTTAGGCTTCACATGGAACAGTAAAACACACTCCTGTGAGATGGATAGAAATTCAATATATACAAGAAGAACACTCCACTCTCGCTGAAGGATTACATACCAAAATGATACAGTCAAAGTACCAAGAAATGACCATTTTTTATAACAGCTTATGTAAGGCAGAAAAACATCTATAGACCAAAAAAAAAATGTTAGGCCTCAACCGGTTTTCTGAGTGAAGAATTGCTACAAACGTTAGCCTGAAGTTCAAGATAAAAGTGTTTAGGGTTGGTAGGCCTTAAATTTAGACTTTCTATAAAGAATTGGCTGTAGCGATGCAATTTGTTCCTTGTATAACACTGCAGACATAAGGAGAATCTTTTACCACATTTTTCATGGCAGTGAGATATGCACTTGTCAACATATTTTGTCACCGCAAAGTGGCTCTTGGCAACAGGATCATAAAGATCAATAAAAAAGTGCAGATTCTCAATATTTTACTAGCAGCTGCAAAAATTTCATTTATCTTGTTATTTTCCTCGCTTACTGCCACCCTGTCTCAGGAGGGCACTGCTAGCTAAGCAGAATGGTTTTCCTACCCTTCTATGAATATCTGACAAAAACTCTCCCCTTTGTGTCTCCTCTTCTCTTTCCCTCCTCCTCCTCCTCCTCTCCTCTTCTCCCTCTCTTTCTTCCCAGAGCTGAGCATTTCATTAATTCTTTCCACTGTTACATAAAAATGAAAATCGGAGCCATGCTATAAATTACCAGCATCTCCTAACTTGAGAAAAATTGAGTCTACTTTGTACTTCACCCTTGTAACATTTCATCTCTCAGTTTGGCTTCCCTTAACATAAACACAGCAGCCCGGCAAATGAATGTGCTAAAACCAAATGACACACTTTGCCGCTGAAAGAGCAGAACTGTTTTTGAGCAATGGGTGGTCTGTGAGGCTTGGAGTAGGCAGGGAAAAAAAAGTGTAAGCGTACACCGTCCCTTACAAGCGTGCAGAGCTTCCAAAACTCGCAGAAATCTCTGCATGCTGAAGTACATCAAAGGGATTTTTCCCTTTTCGGATAATATTTCCTTTGCTGACATGTATTTAGTATTGTGGTTGGATGACTCATAAAGATAGCTTCATGGCGTCCCAACGCAGTTGAAGCAGAACACATGCCAACAAACATTATTGTCAGCCTCAAAATAAAAACAAAACGTTCAGCTAAGGGTCAATCAATCAAGAGCACTTTGAAGAAAATTCCATTTAGATATTACAAATCATAACAGAATGAATTTAAACCAGCTGACTTTCTGTGAGGAGGACGTCCATGTACAATAAAAATTAGGCTGGTTTTTCAGTGTCCAACTTTTCTATTTTCTTACACTTGGATGTAGTCACTGGTGATGGATGCCAGTTTTTTAAATTGTGTTTTTGTAGTTCATTTTATAAAGATCTGAAGTAATCGAAAACAGATCAACAGAGTGAACTCTAAGTAAAAACTGCATCATGAAAGGAGAGTTGTAAAATCCACTTAATATTGACAGATGTGTAATGACTTTCTCATGCTTACTTTTCATTTAGGTTTGTCATCTATATATATATATATATATATATGTACGCATTTTTTTTCCTTATTTTTATATAGATATGTGTGTGTGCACACACACCACCACACTGAGAAATAGTTCACAAGATACCTACAAAAATACCCTTTCATCACAGCAATCTTTATTCATTATCCAGTGTGTTTATTTAAAATCTGATGGGATTTTAGCTATAGATATCAGATATTTAAGGGTATAATAAAAGATTTGTAAAGTATAAATAGGATTGTTATTTTTTTAACTGCGGCATTATTTAGTCAACTGGCCAGAGAATAAAAAAGCTGAAAATGCAATTGAACAATTTTACCGTTGTTAAATTGGAACCCTATGGGGTAATCAAACTTTATATATCTTTCATTTTAGCTTGCTTTTGTATGTTTTATTTTTAATTTTAAAGGTACTTTAAATAAGTTTAAGATTCTTCCTAAAGAAAAGGAACTCCACTCTCTAAATCAACTAGCAAAAGTCGGGATTGCTCATTGCGACTGGCAAGCCTGGGGCATTCTTTGATGTGCTTCCTACCACGTTTAATAAGGCCAAGCAGTTGCTTCTGATTCTGAGGCAAAAGGTTTGTTTATAGCTGAGATCATGTATTTATGTAACGCGTAGTCTGCGTTTTCTGGATCTGTTTGCGAGTAGAGAGTAAAATGCACCATAATTTCTTTACATTTTTCTTCACAACTTGACCTTCCCTAGCCAGTGACATAAGAGACACAAACACTAGCAAGCTTGGCTAGCAGGTGCACTCAACATACAAACTTTAGGTGTGTACTTGTCTCATGACTGACTCTCAGAAAGCCTTTGGGTTCAAAACTCTTCTCCTGCCATTTTTGCCCTTCCTCTCACTCAGGCATCTTTATTAAGGGTGGAAGATTGCTTGCCTTGCCTTGCTTCTGACCAGACCACTCGAAAATGTGCAGACGGCTGTGTGCAGTGCGGTTGTTGCACAAGTGACTCAGGGCTGTACTTGTTCCCAGGAGCTCCAGGTCTAGCATGCTTACTTCAACGGCCTCAGCTCAGGGAAACCAAAGTCAAACCCATCCTCACTACACTCTGCAGCTTTTGTATTGCTCTGGATGAGCACGTTCACAAAAGCCCTGCTAGTGTCTTTGCAATTAAAGGCCGTAGTACTGGTGACAGTTACAGTCTGACTTTTCACTAAAAACATTTTCATTTTGTTGCATTGAGTAAGTAAAAATGTACTTTACCTGTACTGAACCACTGTTAAGTTCTGCTCCCCGCAGTGCCTTGCACATCGGATATACCTCATCCAGCTTGACTTACTGGGTTCTCCACCATCAATAAAGTGCTGCAGTGTCCCATCTTGGTCATATATCTGGGGGAGATGTCACAAGGTCAAGTAGTTAGAACAAATCATCAGCAATCATTTTCACTGCTTTGCTGATGTCTCTCTGTGCCTTTTCCAGGAATTTATTGTCATGAGATTTGTCATTGCGTACTGATGCTCTTAGAAATCTACATGGAACAGCAGAAAAGTATTTTGGGGGATGCAAGTTTATCATGTTTCTTTTATCGAGCCAATCTTTTTGTATTAAACATATTTGTGGTGTCTCAAAGATGTGACCATGTTTCCCAAAGAATATTTAACCTATTTTGACAGGCTGGCCTTAAATAATGAACTGTCAGATAAACAAGAAAATCTGGATGTAAAGCCTGCATTGAAATCGTTGGAACATCTGAGCAAGGGGCAGTAGTAATCCCTAAACAAGTATCCCTTCCTTCACATCTCAGTTGCAGCAAGAGCATGTACTTCAGCAACCTCACATGATATATTAGGGAGTTGTAGGATTCATAATACCAAAACAAATGAGACTAGAAGGAAAAAGAGAGTTGAAGATGCCTTTAGAAGCTCCCTTGAGACATATAATTTTCTGAAGTAGTAAATGAGAAATCAGTCCTGAGGGAATCATGGTTTTCCTAAATATGGCATCCTTGCTAAGGACATGAGAGCCATGGTAATTAAATTAATGGTAATTTAAAATGGTACTTTTAAAAAAAAGACAGTATTATGTCTCTATTCAGCACTGGGTGCTCCCTCTGAAGTTGCAGAATAAAATTGCTCTAGAGGCTCTGAAAAGAAAAGATACATCTTTCATGCACACCTGGCCTTCTGACTGGTTAAAAAATGTTATCTAGGAAGTGTTAATCCTAGTAAAACCACATGATCTCACAAGATTTTTACCTGTTATGCAATTATTTTGTTAAACTTCAGAAACGCATCTGAACAAGTAAGTGCTTATCTCAAGCAAACCTGATCTTCAGATCTTTTGCTCCTCCACAGACATCATCTGCTTTAATAATCCTACCCCAAAAATGAAATTTTTGAAATTGTATAAGCCTAAATTGATGTCTTCTTGCAAGTACTAATTCTGCTAAGTAAAGAGGAAGCACATTTATTACATTGAATTGAACATCTCTAGAGCAAGCAAATTAAAAATTTTGCATTTCTATTTCAATATCAAGAGAATAATCTCAGAAATTATGTGACTACATTCACTATTTCAGACTTATTCAAAAGGTGTTTCCTACAATGCACACAAAAAAACATACACAGGAATCAGAATCTAGTTCTTTACAACTTGAAACTCTCAAATTCAAGAGGCAGCATTGCTTTTCCTTTTGACCAAGAGGGACTGGGAGTAATCAGGAGCAATACATCCATTGCTAGAGCATGAGAGACAGGGAAATCAAGTGTCTACAGAGATCCTTATCACTTGTTCCCACGTGCCTGTGACAAGGACCAGGTAGAACCTGGCCAGACGCTTGTGGGTTGGAGGACTGAGATGCTACCCTACCATGCACTGAGTGGTGGAATAAAGTCAGAGAAATCAGGAGTCCTCAGAGACAAACAAATACTCCAATACTAGGGATTTAGTTTATTTTTTGTATATGGTAGCTTGTAGATTATCAGCAAGGACCTATTCTCATGTAAACATGTTAATGTATGTTGAATATATGAGCAAAATATTCTAAACAATAAAAAATCTGCAATGGAAATGGAAAAGTTTTACAGGAAATCAGCCTACAAAAAGGAAGAGAAGGAAAAATTAATGACTAACAGTGCTTGGCTGGGACCATTTTGGCAATATCTAGCTAAACAGTCTCAGCACAGTGTTTATTACCTATTCATTTACATGGCACTTACTAACATAACAATATATGGCTTAATGTGAGGCAAAAACAATTCCCATAAATAAAGAGCTGATAGCTTCATAATCCCCAGATGATAGGAAATTGAAAAGACAAAGATGACTGCCAGAATCGGTACTGACAGCCGTATCTGGACACACAGGGACCTACTTAGAACTTTGTGTATGTGGACAGTCATGAGCTAACATGAGAAATTAAAACCTTCCATGAAAATACAGGACTGGAGCTTTCTCAGGCCTTGGCCTAGAGTAGGAAGAACTGCTCTACAAGCAGGACTAAATATATTCAAATGCTTTATTTTTGCAAGTACTGATGCACCAGTCACATGCTCTCCTTTCCTCCTAGTGACATTGCAAATTAAGCTGCATAGTCAGAATACATCCCACAGCATTCTTAACCCTGTTCTTGCAGGAATGAAAACCCAGCTGTAAGAAAGCAGAAACCCTAACCTTAGAAGGGAAATAGAACAATGCATTGTATCTGTTTATTTGTCAAATTGCATAATGCACGTTAAAACCTGAAAAAACTTAACTGATATGGTTGTTATTATTCATAATACCATTGTGCACCAGTTATTTATTTTATAATTGCGTAAATATGGCAACCACTATATAATTGCCCGAAGAAACCATCATGAGGGAGCAAACCATGACCTGCCATAACCCAGGAAAAGCAAACTTGTAGTGCAAGTCTTGAACCCAGACATTATAGAAAACTATATGGATATACATATTTGCCTGCATCTGTATTACATGTGCATATGTGCTTAAACACTCATAGTATGTATTAAAAAAACTACTGCAGAATCCTGTGATAAACTGATGTTACTGAAAATCTTTGAGTACCTCACTAGATCACTACATCCATCTACTCTGGCATAATTTTTAACACATTGCAAGACCTTCTTGGCAAAGTAAAATAGCATTTTTCCAACTCCCTATGGAGAATGCACGTATTTTTTTCTGTATCTCACAATAATCATTGATCTAAGTGATGGAAACAAATCTAGTTATTTCATTTTTCTACTTTGATTACACTTAGAAGTGTTACCATAAACTGCTTACTGGATCTTTTCCCTCTTCTGATCCAAAGTACTAGTTAATTGTTGGTTTTGCTGAGTTTTAAGGGGATTTTTGCTTTTGCTTTAAATGTTTCAAAGATTTAAGACTTCTTTTTTCTGGTCTGCTCAAATTTTGAGGAATGCACCAGACTACTGGCAGTGACCAGAGTCTGACAAAAGAGGACTGCACTCACTTTCTTATTTGACATGTCTTGTGTTCCTCCTTAGCTGTTCTCATATAATTAATTAACTTCTTAATAGGTTCCTGACTATTTATGGGTAGTTTACTGTTATGTTACTTATCAAGAGACTCAGAATGTGAAGCATATTATTATTCTACAAATTTCATCCTCTGACTTCAGAATATAATAGAAACAAACAGCTTCATTTTCCAAGAAAGTAAGTCCAAACTGTAACCAGCACAATTCAGGTCTTCTCTTTACCATTTTTTATATTCCTTTCCTCAAAACACCAGTTTACTCAGTAATCAAGACATAAATACAGAAAGGCATGGGGTATACAGTGAAATTTCTTAAAGGGTGCCACTGATATTCCTCATGACCTACACATGCATTCCAACTGGGAAATATGGGAAAAAGCAAGTAGGATGCCAATGTACTAATACTGATCAGGTTCATCTTGTTAATGGCATGCAAATATAAATTAAGTATGGAGGACTGGATTTATTACTTGTTGGATTGGTTATTGATAATTATTCGGAGGCTGTAGATACTAAAACTTAGAATGACAATGATAATAGCAACACATAATGGCAATAATAATACCATTTCTAAAGCACACAGTGTCTCATATAAGTGATGCTTTAAAATCTGTGAGTGACCATTGCTAAGTAAAATAAACAGCAGTTGTTGGAACATTCGTCACCCTGGCAACATACCAAGCCTAGGTAGGACCATGTAAGATTTAAGCAGTATTAACAGATAAGGCAGAACACTGAAGAGCATTCCGAGAACTCTCAATTGCTTCAGTACTGACAGAGTCAGTATTACACACTTGGATAGATGGGGGCAAATGTAATTCCACTGCTAAAGACTGTTCTGGTTTCTGGTATAGACGCCACAGAATTTTAGAATAAAGGAGCCCAAATGTAATAGCACAGCTGCAGAGAATGCCAAGCTATGAAATAATTAAAAACAATTTCACAGAAGAGACAGGGAGAGCAAAAATGGTTAGTTCATTGGAGTTCTTTCCTCTATCTGTTGCTTTCCTTTGTTCTCTTTCCATGGCCTGTAAAGGATTGCATCTTTAGAAATTCTGCCTGCATTTTATTTTTCCGCTTAGTCAAATAAAAAATGTATTAGCATACAATTTAATTGACACCTCATTTTCCTTGCAGGCAGAGGGAGAAAAGAGTGGTCCTGAAAGTGGAATTTTTCTTTGCATGTACATTTGTATTATAAAAGTAGCTATTAGAATATTTTTTTATGTTGCAAAACATCAAAAGAGATAGGAAGAAAACCACAAAACATGCAAGAATTAATTCTTACCATTAGTAGAGAATCTTGTTTTTTGCTGTTCACTGCTATTGTCATTGACATCAAATGCACGGGATTTTCAAATAACTCGGCATTAGTTTTCTCGCCCTACAAGAAGTTCTAGCCTTGACTTCAGTGGGAAGAGTCAAGATAGCAAGGAGTACTTTTGATGAGTATGTACATTTTACAAATCATCTGCCATGCATTTAAAACCATGGATGTACTCTAGACTACTGAAAATACAGAAGAAAAGGTTGTAACAATCTGATGAAACAAACTGACATGTCAGATACGGTAACATCCGTACAAGTTATATTCCCTCTATAACAACGTATGAACCTACAAGCCACAGCAATGCTGAAAGTTTCTTCCTTCGCTGGCTTGGATATCAGAAGTGAATAATCTCTACATTAGGCAAATCTCAGTACTGTGAGACCTTGCTTTTGACATAATAACACTACAACATCCTCTGTGGGTGACTGTATCCTAAACAGAATTTGAAAACGATGCCAAAAAGAGCAACATGTATAAGCCTGGGTACTTAGCTGACAGTCTGTAAAAAGTGTGCAATTATGGAAGAATACATTCTGAGCCTGGACCTGTAAAGCCTATTCTTGACGCTAGAGAGAGCAGCCCTGCCTGTGTCCCTTTGTCAGAGCCAGCAAGACTCACTGCCTGACACATAATCTCACTTATGCATCCTAAACCTTGGAGTCCAGTTTCCTTCCTAGGGCCCATAACTCTTCAGCCACTTGGGCTGTCTCTCTCTCTCCATTTGTTCATTTGGACATTTGGAGAAGAAATCTACAGGCAAAAAGGCCCAGGATTTGTGTGTCTGCTATGGTCCTTTTTGGGCTGGTTCCACTATTCAATTATTTCCTTTGAAGGAAACTGCCTTTTTTTTTTTTTTTTTTTTTTTTTTTTTTTTGTTTAAATTTGCTTTGCAGTACTATATTCATTCCCTGAAATAAACTAGTACTGTAAGTAAAGTTAAATACACCCATGCTTTGATAGATTGGGGGAGAGTGTTCAGTGGCATTCCTGGTAGAACAGAGCTCTATGGCCATCTTAACAAATGACAAGGAAGATTAGTTCTTCCGTAAAGCAGAAGAAGTAGCAAAAAGTCATTTTTCTGAAAAGCTTTGAGACTCACACAGGCAAGTGCATGGTAAGATTCAGTGATTTGACTTGCCTAAGGCAGTGATTGTTAAGCAAAATGCCAATGGGCTCCAGTATTTATTATGACATGTATACATTATTTATTTGTTAGCGTTTCTAATCATGTCAAACTGAAAGCAAACTGGTTTGTATGCATGACTAGATAACTCTACTTACTTAGATTGGATTCTGTGTAGTACATTGGTGCCTAGTTCCCTTTAAAATCAACACACTGCCAAAGGACCTTATTATCTAGGAAGTTTGAAACATTCAGAAGATGCTGCAGGAATTGAAAGAGACGAGACAACTGACAAAATTCCCTGAATAGATTGCATTTAAGGAGCACAGTTTAGGCTGAAAAACAAATTACAGCTGGGTTCGTATTTGATGATAACAACTGTTTGAAGAATGAATGCTTTTAGACTTTAAATGTCTTGAATATTAGGAGCTGGACATCTTATTTAGAGGAGGGCTCTTATGAATATGCATCTTCTCCCTGGTACACACTGAATGAGAAAGCTGTGTAGAAGCAATCATGCATTTAGCCATCACAGCTTTCTCCTTTCATTCACTAGCTTGGTGACCAAGTCAGGCTGTCCAGCAAACATTTTAAGAACAACTCTTACTCTCTATATATAAAAGAAAATATGAAATATAATGAAATTCAGAAGCAAACTGCAATGCATGAAAAACTCTCCAAATATAGCTTAACTAAAAAGAAACACTGGTGTTGATAGATAATAATAACATTATATAATCACATTCTTTACAAAGACCACATCACAAACATTGAAATACTTTGTAAATTACATACCATCTTTTAGATTACCTATGCAGTAAACAGGCGAGTTATTCTTAGCTAGTATAAAGAAATGTCTATTCATCACATTGTGATAACTCTTAACTGATGCCTAATAAATATTATTGAATCTGTAATAACCAGCCACACACATAAAACTGGTATGGAAAGTTGCAGTATACATGTCAGCAACCTCATTTTACTGTAAACAGAAACATTTGGACAAGTTCCCTGTTCATCTGTACAGACATTATTTCAGAAAGAAGTTAGTTATAAATGCTTCTTCTATATTCCACAGTTGCTTGATAAGACTAAACTGATTTGGTTTGCCACTTAAAATATGCCTTCAGATTCTTTATGGACAGATATCAGGATTAAAAATATAAATACGCTACAGATAACATCTAAGCTTGTTGGCTTACGATGAAATAAGAATGTTTTGTTTTTATTATTATGTAGATAGTGAAAGCTAGTTACTACAGTCTTTACAAGTAGGTGAAATAAATCTATGTCAGTAACTAGTCACTTCAAAGTGCTTCTATTTTTTAAATAACTAGACAAAATTTTGTCATGTAGAAAATGCATTAGTTCATTTAAACCATTATTTTTGCTTTTGCAATTTCTGTATTACATACAAAATAGTGTCAATTTCTTTATACTTTGAAATAGCATGAAGATTTCCAAATGTTTTAAAATGCACTGAAGCATTCTGAATTGCTATGAACTATTAACAGAACAGAAATCTGTAATAAGTGAGCAAAGAGGAAACATCAGGAGGCCCCACTGGTTAAAATCAGGCTAAAATGTTCTCCAACATTTGTTGGCAATAATCTCCCTGTGATGCAACACCTCTGTGAAAATGCACAGAAATGTATCCTGACAGCCAATGGTCTTTAACTGCTCACACTATTCAAAGCAATTTTCTACAATTAGCCATATCTGATATGGAGTGCACATCTTGTAATATCTGCTTAATGTTTCTTCTCTTTAATCCAGCAGGCATCATCTAGCAAAATTTATAAAAGAGAATAGTTGCCAACTACTGTTAAAAGCTATTTAGTTTTAATGTTTCTCAAAGGATTATAGCATATGAAACTATAAACATTGTTTTGAACTGTCTGTGCTAGGTGAAAGGCTTCATCTCTCACTTAGACCCCAGTCCAGTAAACACTTACGCACATGTTGTAGTCCCATTGATCTCAATGGGACTACTCGTGTGTGAAATCAAGCATCTGTGTAAGCGGTTGGAGGACTGCGGCCTTATTCCAGAAAGTGTCATGAGAGCAATGCCCTGCTGATTATGTGGACTTCATTAAATTATTTTTTTTTAAGTCCAGTCTCAACAGTTTGTTTTGACACTAGCCCATGGAGGTCCTGGAATAGGGAAGAAGTACATGTAACACAAACCAGTGTTACTCAACAACAGGGCAAAAAGGGGAAGACACAGAGCAGAAAAAACACACATGAAGTTGGAAACTTGCACACAAGCAAACAGGTCTGTAAATGACCAGTGCTCTTGCAGCACCCACTGACATAACATGGCCTCCTCAGTGTGTGCTTTTGCACTCTCCTGACAGGTCCAGTGATAAGACAGAAAAAGTGGTGGCACTCCAGCCACAGGTCATTCTGTTGGAGACATTTGTGCTTGGCATGGGTATTTTCATCCTGCTCACTCCGCTGCGTTCTCATGCGGCCCTGGTAGGAGAAGACCATGGGGAGGTAACAGACCGAAGTTGTTCTCTGCAGTCTCATTTACGTGGGACACGGAGCACGAAGAGAAAAGATGTTGCCAATCTAGGCTCACTATCCAAACAGACCACGAAAAAACCCCAGACTAAAAATGAAAAGGTGGTTTAAAAAAGGGAGGCAAATGATCAAAGCTGAAATAACCCAAGCAGAAGACTCTCACACCAGTTGGCTGGTAGATGGATATCCTAGTAAGCATATCAGGGAGGGAGTTAGAAGAAGAACATAAGGGCCTCTTGCTGAAAACCCTCACTCATCTGGAAAGCCTCACTGAACTTAACCAGTAATAAGGCTCCTAAGATGATATTCTGAGCCATGGAATCAAGAAGGTTATGGTGATCTTTGTTGCCCCTGGTGCTTTTGAAAACATGATTGGTTCCTTTGCAAGGTAATGACAGATCTTTGATCATTTCCTTGCAGCTTCTTGAAACCTTTAGACATTGCAAAGTGAAATTAAAAAGTGTTTGTTTCATATTTTTTTTTGTTCTTTTACAAGCAACCAAATACTCCAGAAGGGTCCTCTGTCATTCAGTTGACGTTCTTTCAGCCCATTTCCATATAGTCAATACACCCATCCAGCTGGACAAAGAATTAAAAGGGCAAAATAGCTAACCACAAACATAATGTGACAGAGGACAGCACTCCAAAGCAGCATGTACAAAAACAAGTTTTGGCAGATTTCATCACTCAGCATCAAGCTAGGCAATGCAGCTGATACAAGTGACTGGGTACATAGCTCCTAAGGTGACTTACTGATAACTCAGTGACCTTAGAGAAATCACTCATGACCAAAAGACACTCATAAATTGAAAGAATTCTAAATTGCCCTGATTCTAATATGTGAGAAGGAAGGAAGTTGCAGGGAGAGCAGGCAAGGTCCATGTGACTTGGGGCTTACCTTACTACTGACCAAGAGGAAGCTGATGGCACAAGGAGAAAACAGTTGTTGAACCCTCACTCCTGTAATTTCTCTTGAGTACATTTTCAAACCATGGTTCCAAAGTGTTTTCATAGCTTTGTACATGAAACCATGTCTATGTGTGAATTAGTGCTGCCAGGAAGGTAGCAGATTGTACACTTACAAATCCCAGCCTCAATGCTTAGTGATACTTTCAGACATATTAAAGTGTGGCACATAGAATATATGGCATAGCTATCACTCTGTAAATGAAGCTTGCTAGATTAGGGATTTTGTTTGTTTTCACTTTGAAGCACTTGGGGCTTCTCCTACTTTTCTTTACCTTTAGGACTTTTTAAAGCTCCAATACCATATCCCCCTAAGCATTTTAAGAACTGGTTTAGAAACGTAATTATCTTCTCAAGCACAGAGCTCCTAGAGACACTATCAAACCTGTAGTAAACCAGGCAAAAATGCTTTAGCAAATTAGACTTAAAACAGCCACTGAAGTCAATGGAACTCAAGTTCCTACTGACTTGGGACACTTTGGAACCCTATGTGTCTGTCTGCTTTTTAGGCAGACAAAAGCAGATATAATTTGCTCTAAATTTATATGCAAGATCTTTTGCCTTGAGACAGGGAATTCTATTTCCTTTGCATGTGCCATGAGAGTCAGGGGCACTTCAGGGAATCATGGAATCAATGAGGTTGGAAGGGATCTCTGGAGATCATCTTGTCAGCTCACAAGATAGTGATGGCCTCCACCACCTTCACTTTGAAATTCCTGACTCATGGTTCATGGGCATTCTATGAGAAAAAAGGAACCGAAAAAAAACCCCCTAATTCAGAAATGAGTTACATGTTAAAAAAAACCCTCTGAAATGAAAGCTTGTCCACAAGTAACCTCACTTTCAAGCAATGTCAAGAACATTACTTTGTTCTGTCAAAAGCATTGCTGCCTACTGTAATGGTTGTGACCCACAGATAAGGGTTTGGCACTGGACTAGGGTGCAAAGACTTATATTTAGGTGTCTAAACTTAAGTTTCCACTAGTGTTTCTGATGGCCCTGAGTACCCCACCGAGCCTCCAGTGACTGCTCCAGAAGGAAGGCAGACCTCCCTAAGTTCTGTGCCTTACCTGTCAGCCCTGTCTGTATGTCTTAGATACTTTCCAGGATTTAAAATGGCATTAAGCACCTCTGTTCAGACACTGGAATTGCTCTACTTATGCCTGGATTCAGCTCCTGCTCTGAAAAAGGTTTGTCACATGACTTACAGCAAGTACTTAAACTCTGTGTCTTGATCCTGTGGCTGTAGAAATCAGGGGGTTTTATACCTTTCTTTGTGCACCATTTGTTTATCTTCACTCTGAGTTTGTAAGTAAATATGGGTATGGACTGTCTTTACAGTTAGAACATCTATCTCAGCAGAGCACCCATTTACTACTACAGTACAGACTCCTCAGATAATTGTTTCTATCCTTTTTTAAATGCCTGATCAAGGCTCACTGTAAATGAGGAATTTCAGTAAAAATGACATATTTTAGAAAATACATTTAATTCCTTTGTGAGTTTTAAATAATGAGGCACACTGATATTTTTAGTTTGGAATATTTTGGAATGTCTGGAATGCTAAGTTCCCCAGATGATGATTAAAAGGTCAAGTAATAAAGTATATGATAAACTATGCCTGAGATTCCTCATAAAACAAATGAGTAATGGCTGTACAAACTGTGTCACCATTATTTTTATGTTGAAAAAATGTCTGTGCTTTATTATTCCTTCAAATTTGTCAGATTATAGGATTGACAGAAAACCAGCATGGTGATGGTTAGTTTGCAACTGCTTCAGGGCTGAAGTCAGAGTCAAGAAGCAGATGAAAAGGGTGCTTTAAGGAATAGTGCTGGTGTTGCTAGTGGATGCATGGTGGAGAATGTGAAATGGGTTTTTTCCTTGCCAGAGTGCAGGTCTGGTTATTGGTAAGTATCATGTTAAGTTTCTTTGGAAGAGAGTTTGTTTCTGTGAGGATTATAACATTAGATTAGAACAGTGCTTGAGTCACAATCACAGGAGCCCTCCAGAGCTGTTAAGCATTTGGCATATCTCACTTATCTCTAAGGGTGGCAGGGGCCATCAATACAAAGTGGACCATCAATCAATCTGGGGTCTTCTTCAGACACTGCCTGTCAGCTGATCAGAGGAAGACTTTAGGGAATCAGCTTTCCATTATCAGGATTTGGTCTGTGATCAGGACAAGCCACTGAACCTTTTACTTTTCACTTGGCAAAAACATACGCACTGGAAAAAAGTCCTGACAGTTCATTCATTTTGCTCCATCACTGGAGCCAGATGATGTTTGACTGGGGAGACCCACCCTCTTTGATGTTGTGCTCTTTTGAGAGTGCCCTGCTGTGAAAAAAATTTTCTCCTTCCAAATTAAAGAGAAATATTTCTGTGTCCAGCTGTTAAATGTGACGTTTGCCATTTTTCAGTGCGTTGGCTTTGTGCCATCTTGCAGGCTGTGTTTCAAGCCTATCTTTTTCCCTTCTCCTTCTCAGCAGCGATATCCACAATGTGTTAGTGTCTCCAACTTCTACATAACATCAACACCAAAAAGGAAAATACAAGTAATACTGCACTGCTCTGAACTACAGCAGCAATATTTACACACGTTTCTCCTGATTTTTTTAATTAAAGCCAGAAATCATTCTATTGCATGAAATGAAGGATAAAACCCTTAAATACAATCTACCTATGAAAAATCAACTTCAGTTTCATTCTGATTGCAGCAGGCAAACCATGCTGAAGCAAAGCCTCTATAGAATACATTTACCGGTTAAATGAATGTGGATGTTATTAAAACTTGTTTCATGTGTACTGAGTCCACATCAAAAAAATGGCATCCGTTCAGCAGCCCTAGCTCTGTTTAAATTAAGACAAACTTCTCATGAAAGCTTGAATAAACATTTAGGTTTATGTAATCAAGAAAACCTGTATCTTCTCATATTTATTAAGTGTAATTTTTAGAGTTATAAAAACCACTGTCACAGTTGTGTATACTGTAAATAAAGGGTGGATTGCCTATCTACTGAGGTGGATGAAACACAACAGGTTCCAACTGCTATTCAGCTCAAGCTTTCCTCATCCTTTTCATTTCCATATTTGCTGACATGGAAAAGGATCGATGTTTGATAGATTTTGGCAAGCTCATTGTTGCAAACTTGTTTTGTAATTAATCTCAGACTAGGACCAGCAAATCTGAGTAACTGCTCATGTACTCATCATGTCTTCACACTCTGAAAAGTAAAACCTGACTGAGAGCCTCAATGGATGAGAATGGAAACACTTAGTTTGGAAAATTATATGGATGATAACAAAAATAAAGCATCTTCCCTTCAGTATCCACATTCTAGATTCATGCCAAAGAAAAAGTATAGTCCAGAAAGATTTGATCTAGAAATAAGCAGTAAAGCTGTACCCTGCTCTTCATTTGCACTACATGTAACTCATGAACTCAGCTTTTAAAATTGTAGAATGATACAGATTTACAAATAAACATAACTTAGCATTTCTCCAAGAGGCTAGCAAGGAGCCCAGCCATGTTCTGCAGGGCTTCAGTCAGTTCTCAGAAGCTATCTGGTATCTAACAAAGACAGTACTGGGACTGTCCAAGCAACTGTCCAAGCAACACAGAGACGCTGACAGTAACAAGGTTGGCAATTCAACAGAAGGCATGTTTCTTGTTCCTGGAATGAATCAAACACTGCCACTCCTAAAATTACATACAACACAAATATATGCTCTATAAATGGTTACATTTGGTTCTATGTGTTATGCTGTTCCATGACTGTATAGCACCTTATTACAAGAATATCATTTATGCTAGTACGGTTCTTCTGTGTCCTTACTTCTAGATAGATTAAGAAACATTTTTCATACTATTAATTCCAACTTTGCCTTCTATATGTAACCAATGTTATTCAAAATTCTCTTTATTTGCCTCTACTCTCCCATCAGCCACGGTCTTATCATGCTCCTTTTTTCTGTCCCTCATTTTATCAAGGCAGCAGAAAAACACCCAAGAGTGTCTCATTAGAGTGAAAAGCAAGGAGTGAACTGCAAAGGTTTGTGTTCATCTTTTTCTCTATTCCATTCTGCATTTTTCTGTTTCATCTTTAACATTATGCAGCTTACCTTTATCCCTCCAGCCTTTCTTAACTCTGCTATCTGTGCCAAAATAATTTTAGGTAAAAGGGCATTTTCTTCGTCCCAAACAGTTTTAAGTGAAAATATTTAGACGGCTCATGTAGGCTAACACAGATGCAGCAGGTATATTTCAGAAATAGGAAAGTAGTTTGAGCAGCAAGTGTACTGGCCTTAAATGTTGACTTTTTTACAAAGGAACTCAAAATAGATGAATTAATTAGAAGTCAATAGAACCAGTGATTATAATCCATGTCAAAATTTTTAACAGTAAAATGATTAATCCAAAACTAGTTTTATTTTTTCCCCAAGTCTAAATTCTAAAAACAAAGCAAAATAAACCAGTTCTTATTTTGATTTTTTTCCCACCATCATCAAAGTTTAACATAAAGGGGAAATTAATCACTACTGAGCAGAGCTGCATGCAAAATCATTTTACTGGATATGGCCAAAACCTCACCATATTTTTAAAGCAATAACAAAATGTTTTGGAGCAAGGGTTTGGGTTTGTGGTTTGTTTTTTTTTTTTTAAGTAATTTGGATTATTTCAAGATTTTGTAAACCATAATAAAATGTTTCATTATAAGCTTATTGAGCTTTAAAACTGAAAGGAGTTCTGAACTGAGAAATGAACTTTCTGTTTAGAAAATATAAGAACAACATGTTTAGATAATTTTGAACCATTTTCCCATTTTATTTGTCAGAAGTTCCCCTGAAACTGACATTTTTATGCAAACAGTTTTAGTTTCTCAGCATTCTCTGGAAAAAAAATTGGTTTCCTTGGGAAACCCCAATAATTTGTAACTAGTTATCTGTTGCACACCAGTGGAAGGCTATTAAAGGCATACATGAAAACAGTCATGGCACCTAAGAGCCTGCAATGTAAAAGACACAGATAAGGCTAAATGAATTGGGAGACCCAGAAAACATGATGAAAGCATAACCTTTCCCCACTCCTTTCCTGTCTCTTTCTCTCTCATGCATAATCACAAGAAATCTCTGCTTAAATACAAAGAGATTAATAGAGAGTGCAACTTCACAGTTTTCCCGAGCTAAGCACGAATTGCTGCACTTTGCCTCTGCCAGAAGAGAAAAGCCTTGGGTTTCCCAGTGGGGTACAGAGCTCTACCAGCTCACTCCCATTTGTGGAGAAAATAAACCCTGAATATACACGCAGACAAGCCAAAATCTGAGCCCTTTCTTGGCCTGCTAGTATGCCCTGGCTGCCAGTCCATCGGGAACGTAGGTAACTAAGCCATATGTATTAGCCCATACATTTAAGGGCAAAGGGAAGGCATACTAAAGAAAGGGCGGGAGAAGCTAAGCAATGTGTGAAATAAGAGTATATTTGTATATTTTACTTAAGGGTCTCCTCAAACGGAACATGTTCATGCTAATAGCAAGCAAATGAGCAAATGTTCAGCTTCTTTTTTATGCCTCACAGACTGCATACTTACTGTGTGGTGCCGACTGTCCTAACTGGCTTGACCACTGCACTTGTAAGATGAGAGAATATTAAAAATAAATGTGTGCTGACTCTCAGCCATACACTCAGATTAACTATTTTCAAAGAATTTGATGAAGCTGTAATAAAAATCAATTTATCCATAGAAAGAAGCGCTTCTTGTTCACAGATGGCAGATTTATGACTTCATGCAAACATGAATGTCCTAGAGCTCACCCTTTTTAATAAGGAGTCTTTTAAAAGACATAAAATATTTGTCCTAATGAAGTAATGGTTTCCTAAGGTTTTGCTTCTTTTCTGTACTGCCTACAGTTTTATGTCTTTGTTGAAATGTGTCACTTCTTAAATTATGATGTTTTCCTAAGTCTACTATATTCTTTTTCTAACCCACACTAAGAAAGCACAATTGTCAGATGTTATGTTTTGAGGGCAAACTGACCTCCAACATATTGTGGATAACATAAATTTCATATTTTATAGTTATTTTGAAAACATTCCTAAACTTAAACCCCTTGGTTTCTTAGTATCTTGAACTCACTCCACCTATCAACAGTAAACTAAAGAGGCCAATGTTTTCAGCCAAAAATCAAAGTAAAAGGTGAGAGGAGAAGATGAAAAAGTACTTTAGCGTTAGGGAGTCACTGCTATTACAGAGTCACGGCCAACTTTAGATAAGACACTGTACTGAGACAGCCCAAACAGCTGCTGCAATCCCAGGACTGTCATCTCAGCCTGCTCAAAATTTGTCTAAAAACTCTCCAAGAAACTGGGAGTATGGGAAGACTGAGATGGGAGAGGTTAATGCACTATGATTCTAGCCTCTGCTGATTCATTCTGTCAAAAAATACCGAGGATCATCCAACAGAATACGATAGCATGTCACTGTGGAAGATTTTGCTTCTTTTTCTCAAAGACTTTTCATTCTCCAGTAGAGAGCAGAGAAGGATGTGAGTTACTCCAGGCTTCAAAGGAAAGACATTTATTTTGTCCAGATAAGTAAATTGTCTAGTAATCCCATGTGGCATCTGGATAGGAAATATATTACACTTACTAGAAAATTGAGCAAATCCTTGGAATCAAGGATGAATAAACAAACTGACTGAGAGGAAAAGACACTTACCAGAGGCTTAATAATGAGGTACATTCAGGAGCATACCATAATTTAAAGGCTAGTTGCTCAGTGAGCAGGACTAATAAGCCTGGTTTTGGTATGGATGTGTGGTGTCCTTTGTCTCCAAAACTTTCACTGCTGTAATAACCTCCACTTCTACACTGACTCCAGTGTATAACACTGATATCTAAACATTTTTCAGCTATTACATACTTAGCACTGCCACTGATACCAGTGGAAGTTCAGCACATGGAAAGGCAAAATGTACAGTGGAGTGTCTCACTGTGGTTGCAGGAGGAATGGTGTCCTGGTATATCTGGCCTTGTGATGTGTAAGTACAGAAGACATATGGTGGTGACAAAAAATGCACACAAAAAAAACAGTATTTTTTGCTCGACAGTGAGATATAGACTGGGTCAGTGACCTTTGCTGAATCCCATTAATACCCACCTGCATCTTCAATAACCATCTCGACAGCATCTCAAAAGCATATAACTACTTTTAGAAGCTACATCATGAAATGTGAAGTAGCAAGAAGGTGAAATCTGGAACAGTGCTGGACAGAAAAGTCACATGCACAGTCTGCGCACGCTCAAGAAACCTCATGTGTTTGACCAATTGCACAGACAATAGTCCAGATGCGGTTGCTGTTTTCCTGAATCTCTGGAAATTTAAGCTGCTGTGTGTTTGGAAAAGCACAGTTGCCATGACAATATAGAAAAGAGTGTGCCCTGTATGCTTTTCATATTTGACTCCACTATATATACAGGATATCCTGTATTACACAGAATGTCTGGCAGTCCTGAGAGAAGAAAATGTGACATTTCCTGTTGTCATTTACTTTTTTGCTACTTTCTCCACATTTCAGGACATTTAACTCATATACCTATTACATCAAATTTAGTGAAAATGAAGGAGGGATTACTGTTTTCCTAGTGTTATAGTTATGACTATGAATTAAATAAATTCCAATCACTACAGGTAAATCATTAGCAATAACATAATTCAATTATAGATAAATTTCATATTCATTAAATTTAAATGTCATTTTTGTGACATATTTTCTCAATCTAAAATGCGATTTCTCTAAAAAAGTTCAAAATCAACTAACACTAAAAAAACCCCCTCAGTTTTTAACATTGTAAATAGGATTTGAATCAGACCCAAAATCATACTGACATAAGCAACTCTTAACACACAAAATTCCATGCAAGGATGACAAATAGTGTCAAAAGGCATGATGCTCCACAATGCAGAGCATCTATGCTTCAGTCTCTTAATCATTGTGTAAGTCAGTCCTCTAAAAGTCAGTAGAATAATAACCAGCAGCAAGCAGATAGCTGGCAGATTTTTAAATGATTGTGGTGATGGGAAAGAAAGAGCAGGAAGACCTTACCTCACTTAAAACAAATGATTGCAGCACTTTTCACCTGTAATATTACAAAAGATATGTATTGCAATTCCCATTTTACACCTGAGGTAAACCATGCCATTAACATTGCAACTCTGCTTAAACACTCTGTCAACTTTAATGGCACATCTACATATACTGCACACATAAATGAGAAAAAAATCCAAACCACATCACATACATCATTCACATATTGTATACAGTCAGTCCTGAGATTTGTATTGATTTAATATATTTGAAAGCAGAAATGAACAGGACTCAAAAGATCCATCATGATGCAATTATCCAAAGTTTTTCTTTTAAAATGCATCTATGTTTGGTCCCTGCCCAAATAATTTTAACTGTAAATTTGCAAATGTCTCAATTATAAAACTGCACAGATCTGAACTATAATAGTCAAAGCTCAACTGTTTTATAAATACATTTAAAATATTGCATTAATATAAAAATACTATACCATACAACCAAAACAATTTAATATAGCTTGCTATGATAGCCAGATCATTTTTCCAAACAAATAGATAAACTCCATCATGTCATTTTGAACTTCTTCTGACCTTCTGATGGCTACAATTGGGAACAAATGTTATCCAAGAAAAATATTGGTGGCTCTGCATTTGCAAAACAGAGAATGCTTAAATTGAGCAGCCTTTGCTTTAGTAGCCGTATCAGATGCATTGCATAGGAAAAGATACCAGCCCAGTTCTGCTTTCATATATACCTAGTATAATCACAGATCAAAAATTCTACTGATTTAGACCATGTCTACAGTGCAATCAAAGTGACTGGGACTGATGCAGACAAATCTGTTCTCTAGGTTTAAATTAGATATTGGGTCACAACAGCAGGGCAATCACAGCAGTGTGGGATGTACTTAAGACTATTTACCACACTTTACTGTGAGTTTTGTATCCCATGGTAAGCTCAATATTGCTGGAGTTAGTTACATTATTTGTAAGGCTGAAATAATTACCTCGATTAAAGCCAGTTGGCTTGTGTCTGCCCAGAGGTGCAGACACATTTTTGGCTGCAGTGTAACATGCCCTCAGTGAATTTACAATGAGGGAAACTGATAATAAATATTGGGGTACTATTGATTGTTTCCTTTGTTCACACACAGTGTAAAATGAAGTTTGTTAGTGACTTGAAAGTAGAATTCTTTTCACATAACATTAACCAACTAAGGTTAAGTATATAACCTAACCCTATTACCCAATGGCCTTGTAGAGACAATGGAGAGAAACAGGCACCATCAGAGGGCAACACATCATAAGCAAGGTTAACTGACTTAGACCAGATACTTAACTTGCTGATATTGAATGTTAGTGACTGAGAGCGCAAAGATGACCTGCTATAAATTGCCACACCCTGGACGGAGTTCACTGAGACTACCGCTCAAAAAAGTCAGCCATTTTTGTATTGCTTTTATATTGGTGGCTTTCTAATGCTCTTTAAGAAAAAAAAAAGTATAAACAAATTTCATCATCCTAACATTCAAGTGTGACTATTGTAGTGCATTTTTTACTACCAACACAAGAATAGATTCCTTATATAAATACACCCAGAAGTAAATGTATAGCATCATATCAGTCTTAAAAATCCTTAGCCTCTGTTACGACTGGACTATGAAAGCATGCTGTCAACCAATTAGGAGAAATGATGCAAGGAATATCATTCTTTTTTCCACCTTTTTTTTTTTTTTAAAATTTTAGCTTTCTTTCCAAAATATACTTCTCACCTTTTTTTTTTTTTTTTTTTTTTTTTTTTTTGGTACAGTGAACGGCAGCAACAGCAGCTTTTAGCAGAGCTGTGGTTGTAATGCTGCTGAAAGCTGCTTCCCGAAAATGACCTTTCCTACCCAGTAAATTATTCCAGCAGAGGAAGTCAAAAGCAAAAGAAAAAAAAAAAAAAATCACTTTTGTCATATTGCTCACAAAACTACTGTGTTGGGAAAGCTTTTCAGACACATGCTTAAAAGTAAAAAAAAAACCTAAAAGCATGCCACTTCCACTCAATTTTAATTTCAAGACCTGACTGGCTGGGATGCCTCAAGTCATTCTCTGGAAGCCTTGAGATAGTATGCAAGTGGCAGGAATATGACTATGTCTGGAGCCTGACAATAATTGCATACCACTCCTTGCATTGCAGCAAAATCTTGACATTGCAAACAACAGCATAAAATAATAGAGCCTGGTGAGATTAACTACTTCAACCTTATCAGATGGAGGAGAAAAAAGGCTTTACTTAAGACCTGAGGCTCTTATCCTCCCACTGGGAGAAGGGCCAAGGGAAAGCATAGTTTCTGCAGGAAAGGTGACAGTGGCTCCAAGTAGTCTATCACTCCACAGAAGAACCAGGTTGAACTGGGAGGGTAGGTGGGCTTCCAGTAAAGCAGCTGCGTCTCCCTTGCTGACCTGCTCTCTCTGAAGGCACCACCCCAGATCACCCAGCAGTTCCTGCAACACCACAGCCTTGTCTCATGGTGGACATGAGTATCTTCTGACTTCTCCAAAGGCAAAGGTCTTTGCAGGTCTCTTTCTTAACAGAGGAGAAAACACTGCTGGCAAAATTGGGTCTTTGGGATGCAGATTATATTCGGTCTTGTCCAAAATGAAGGACCAACTCTGCCTTCCAGCAAAGCCTAGTCAGAAAGATTTAATCAGACAGAAAATCGTCTTGGTGCTTGTAGCAGTATAAACTAACAGGAGCTGAGGCAGAGGAGACAGTACAGCATATCTTCAAAGACGGAACACAGGCACTAAGAAAAAAGATTGTGTGAAACTATGTAACAGTGTCATCTAGTGACTCCTGCCATAATCTTATTATCGAGACAGTGTAACCAGCTACCAGGAAGGCCCATGTTCACCCTGTTGAAGTGAGGTCTATATTGACACTTAGCATTCAGCTGTGACAAGATTTCACGGGCAAACTGAGTGCCCACATACACAAATATGACATTTGCAAACAAGTGTCTGATGAGCACACGGACATCCTTAACTGCATATGTGGAAATCCCAGTGGAATGCCAATGCCAGGCATGGTGCAGGTCCTGTCTTGCATCAGGGAAAGCATCTGTCCTGACGGTGCTGACATACAGCTCACAATTATACCACGCAGTGAGACTCCTTTGAACTTAGTCCTCCATGTAATCTGCAGAACATTTTGCAAGGTCCTGCAGACCACCAGGGAGCCCTGGACAACAGCTTAGTAGCCTCTGGTGGAAGCAACCACAGTTATGAGTAGGCAACTTGGCTGTTTTCTTTTTTTTTAACATCTGACCCTAACACCAAGGATGATGTATCTATAACCAGTGACTAAATCCTGTACCGTACCTCCTTATTTCTAAGCTCACTCACTGAATGAAAGCTAATCTGTTCATAAGGTTAATGAGAGCCCATTAGCACGATGCTCAAACAGATGTTTCTTTGATTCTTTCCTGTTTCCTTTCTTCTTGGCTGAAAGTCTGTTTCCCACATAAGAAAGCTGCTTCTCCTATGAAGACACACTGAGAGAGTTGGGGTTGTTCAGCCTGGAGAAGACAAGGCTCCAGGGAGACCTTACAGCAGCCTTCCAGTACCTAAAGGGAACCTACATGAAAGCCCAAGAGGGACTTTTTACAAGGACATGTAGTGATAGGACAAGGGGTAACAGCTTTAAACTGAAAGAGGGTAGATTTAGATTGGATGTAAGGAAGAAGTTCTTGACTGTGAGGGTGGTGAGGCACTGGAACGAGTTGCCCAGAGAGACTGTGGATGCCCCATCCCTGGAAGTGTTCAAGGCCAGGCTGGATGGGGCTTTGAGCAACCTGGTGTAGTGGAAGGTGTCCCTGTCCATGGCAAGGGAGGTGGAACTAGAGGACCTTCAAGGTCCCTTCCAACCCAAAGCACTCTATGATTCTAGTATTCGATAACAAAGACCATTAATAAAAATGAAAAAGCTTAACTAATATATTGGATTCTTTCCTTTTTTAGAGTTATGAAGTTCTTCACAAAGTGTAATACTTGCCAAAGAATACAGTTGGAGGCATGAGCATTTTGTTCTATCTCCATTATAATTAATTAAACTGCCAGAAACATTGTCCAAAGAGCATTCAGTCTGACAAACTTGGAAAATCTGGAAAATGTAATGCAAGTGTGACACTTGTCTGTAATTCATGTACCTGTTTACAGGGGTATAAACCACACTGCAACTTTTATTAGATGTTTATAAATAAAAATAACATAGAATAAAAATAGAACAAAATTAAATAAAGTTTAAGAGAATTTGATTTTTTTTGCATATACCTTGAGTTTCAAATCACATTCACCTCCTTCCTTTGCTTTATACAGTACTGCTTAAAGTGCTTTAAATGTTACATATCAAAACTTAATGTAAGCTTCCAGAAAATTAAGCACAAGTTGTATTATTGGTTTGATAATGAATTTGTCTGATCCTGCTGTGACCTTAACACTCAAAATTAAGTGTAAAAAAAAAAAAAAAAAATAATTAATCCAGTTTCAGATTTTCTTATCTGAGGTTTGCACATACCGTGCACCTGAAAGATCTGTGGCATCTGAGCAGAGACCATCATAATAAACAGCTCAGCACAACAGGCAAATTGGGACAGTTGGGGTTTTTTTTCTTCCTAGGACACTAACCTCTTACATTCAGTCTGATCAGTGAGCTCTGCTCAGAACCATGATCATTGATTTAGGTGGCTTCAGGAGCAGAATCTCAAACCTTGCTAGCATTGTGTGATGCAGCCTAATGAGTCACACCTGGGAACACTGCAATGATGCATCCAGGCTAACTATATTGAAAACTCAGCTATATTGTACCATGTAGGTGCAATAGCTCATTCAGAAATAACTCAGCTCAACACCTCAATGTAGAGGGTAGTTATATCTTTTGTGACCAAAGGACACTAGCATCCAAAGACAATGTCTTTGCTTTTGGTGGTTTCAGCTCAGCTCCATCTGGGCAAGTGACTGTAGACTGCAATCTCACTAGTTCTAACTGGTTCATTGTTGGCAGTCCCAACAGAAAAGTAAAAAAAAAAAACCAAACAAAAAAAAACAACCAAAAAAAAAAAGAACCCACCACAACAAAAAAAAAAACAGGAGAAAAGTATTTAAAGTAATGCTTTTGGAGCAAGGTTGAGGCAAGTTGAAGGAATAAAGAGGAAGAGAGAAGTTCCCAGATATGTGAAAGAGTCTTTTGGCTTTCATTTTGAAACAAAGTTATAAGCACTTTTCTTTGCCAGAACAGTCTTAGAAATATATAACAAAAGAAGAAGGGGAAAAAAAAAAAAAAAAAGCTAGCAGTATTTCAGCTTAGAAAAGTCCTGAACCTCCTTTCCATAATATGAGTAAAACAACAGGCTGCTCTGCTTCCTTTCCCAGACCTGATCCAAGGGGCAACTTTCTGGGGAACCCGAGAGCCCAGGAATAAGCTTTCACCAGAACCAAACCATCACAGCCTGTTCCCTTTAGGAAGAGGAAATCTGAACATAATATGAGATGTTCTCAGGTCCCTCTTCTCAAGGGGGACATGAGGGCCAGCAGTACCACTTCTTCAGCACATCTCAGAACAGCTCATGTCCAGCAGTCACCTTGTGTTCCTCATCTGCAACACTCCTGATCCCTCCTGTCTTACACTACCTAGATCCAGTTCTTCCTTTCCCACCCTTTATCCACCCATCTTTTCTTTTTCACCTTCACACACTCTTCTCTCTCAGGCTTTTCATCCCAGTTCCACTTTGTGTTCCAAATGCACCCATTCCTTTCTAAAATAGTGAAGCATTTGGATACCTCAGCAATTTGACAACATTCATATAACAAATCTGAGAAAACTGTATAATTTTTGTTCCCTTGAAACTCATCTTCTTTATCTGCTCTCTTCCATGATTTCTTTTATGGTACCAAAATGACCATGTGCTAGTTTTATGTTGGGACAGGAATTATTTATTTTTGAGGCACATGACTCCAAGGTGCTGAAAAAAACAAGTAATAAAAATGTGAGATGGAAAGAGATTCTTCTACAATAAGTTCTCTTACCTCTTAGCCCACTTGATGAGAATACAATCTAATTACAATACAATGAAGTTAGGAGAATGCTCTGGAATCCTTCAGCCTATGAGTTTGGTGTCCAATTTTATACAGGTAACACCCTTGATACAGCCACCTTTGGATTTACAAGGCATATCTGTAAGGACAACTAGATTGACATGATTTAATTTCAGACAGTATTTTTTCTTCATAACTGCAAAGAAAAATCAAACACATATGAATGATGTTCAAAGAAATACGTCTGATACCCTCATAAAGCTAATGCTGACTTAGAATATTTATAGCAAAATAGTGCAAGATTTTGTATGTGCTGTATAGCCTCATTTGTTAAAAAAATATATTTTATAAGTGACAAGCCCAAGTGAAAAATTTTATATGATACAGGATAAACCACCCAAGTAGTTAAATCAATTCCTTTCTGTTTAATTTTGCTATTTGTTTTTCTATCTGAGCTGCCAATTTTCTAACATATTAGAGAAGAAGTAGGAAAGTCTTTTTGATTGATAACAAGCTCAGATTTCTGTGTCAGATCAGTGGAGACTTTTTTCAAAGTAAGAATTCGGTACGTTGCTCTTACATTCTTAGACAATTATTCTACAAAAATTATTTAAATGCTCTTTTTTTAGCTGCTTTGACAAGAACACCAAAACAGTTCACATCACCCTTGACCTGCAGGGTGTACATCATCTTGTCAACATATAAACAAACACATGATGGGCTGTATTTTAATAGATTCTGTAAATATCAAGATCCAATTCATCAAAAGGTTTGCCAAAGTGACAGCTGTGGGGGTTGTGGTATATTGTTGCATGTCCATTCAGTGTTGTTGCAATAGGATCATTGCAAGAAAATTCAGAGCTACTGTTGCTCTTTGTTCTATATTATTATTTCTCTGGAGCTCTGGGTTAAGCTGCAGTCTGTATATGCCACTTCATGTATAAGGGAAATATGCAGACTTCCGGGCAGAAGCCACATGGCTGGCTTTTATAATAATCCCTCTCCTCTCTCCCCATCTTTATCAGACAATTCCTCTGATGTGCTGCACTGTGTCAGAAAAGGAGGCTGAGAGGAATTTATAAGCACAGAAACTCTTACTTGGGAGAATGAGCAGAGCTTGGTTTCAATAAGGTTTACACAGACACAGTAACTTTTCTTGGTTGGCTTCATAGCTTCATGGATTTTAAAGCCAGAAGGGACTGTTCAATCATCTGCTCAAGACTGTACTTCATAGACCATTAGCTTCCATCCAGGAAAAGGCACAGAAAAAAGGGAGAGAGCCAGTATGCCATGAGTACTTGATGGCCCCATAATGGCAGGGAATTGCTAAGGCAAGAAATGCCCAGATGAATCAGAAAGCCAAGACAGCCACATCTGATGCTGCAGAGATCATGACAAACCTGCAAGTTCATTGGCAGTCAGCCCAGGGCACAAATATGCTAGCTGTGAAATGAAAGACTAACACCTCAAACCACTGTCCCTGACCCAATCCCTGTGGCAATTCTCTGGCCCCACAAAAAAGCAAAGAGAAAACAGAATCTACCTGGACATCTGAGGGAAGAAATTCCCAGTAAGAGCCACACTGAAGATTAAACCCTTATGCAAAGTGCTATGAGGAAGAGGCAGGCAGTCTTGCTGTCCTCATGGGTGGCTTAGGAGTTAAAGCAAAGTGTTCGGAGGTTCACAGACCGTGAAGCCAAAGTCTCAGAAACTCCAACCCAAAGATGCAGAACTTGACACATCTAATGACACTTTAAAGAGTCAAAGTAAGCAAGGTGCCTGCCTGTTTTAGTAAGACATTCTTACGTTTAACTATTGCAAAACATAATTACCACCTTCTTTTAAGATGCATTTTGTCTTAACTTCAGCTTCTAGCCATGGTATTTCGCCTGTCCCATCTCATCCATTGAATAGAAAAGCCCATCTTCTAGGTTTGGGTTTTTTTCCATATATAAGTGGCCACAACTCTAACCTCTTCTATGATGAAGACAATATATTAAGCTCCATTAAGAACTCCATTCATAGGCTTTTTTTCCAGTAGACGATTACCTCCACAGCCACCATGTACTCTCTTTTCTTTTCCCACAGTTCTCTGGTTGTCGTCTCTAGACACAAGGTAACTCTTCAAAGATATTTCAGTCACATGATACTGTTCATTTTATACAATTTATAGCTACCATAATCCTTCTGCTGGAGACTTAAATGCCATAATGCTCATGGGCAACTCAAACACAAATTCTATACTCATGCACAAAGCCAAGGTCTCTCTCCTCATCCCCTGGTGCCTTTCCAACTGACTCCTCCATGATGGAAAGATTAAGAGACTGATGTATGAACTTAAAATATTTGCCTTCTTTGAAACTCCTACCATTTTTGTTTTGGTGGAATGGGGTGTAACACTGAAGTCTTTTTATTCACTATTGACTACAATCACCATGAAATATAGAACGAAAAGACCTAAAAAATCCAGCAATCTGACACTGGGACAAAGCTCAGGAGTCCTGATCTTGGAAGCCACTCCATGCTTTCTGTAAGCTCCTCAAACACCACCAGCTCTCAACAAAGCTGAAGGAAGTAAATGAAAGCTCAGAATCATGCAGCAACATTGTGGTATGAGCTTACAGCACCCAGGCCTCCACTTGTACTATTTAGAGCTGTCATGCACACAAGAGAAGAATATTCTTACCCAATTGATTGTAGTTAGGCACAGCAATGGATTTTTTTATTATTTGTTTGTTTAAATAGTGAAGTTTACTAGGAGTTTTCAAGTCATTAACATAAAACTATTCCTTTCAACATTATGATTTGTGAGCATTTTTCTCAATCATTAGTACTGACTTGATTTGTGTTTATGTGCAAAACTGCCCTATTAAACAATACAACACCTTCTTTGGTATTTGCAATTGCACCATTTGCTCATGATTGACTTGGAGTCACTAAGAAGCCCTGTCAGTAGTACTGCTAGAATAAATCAACTGCAGCTAAAGTGGAAGCTTAACTTATCTTTAAGTTTTCAGAAAATCTAGTAAGGTGTTGGTCAAATTGTCAGAAAAATTGCCCCAGCAGGCACAGTACAAAGCCATGTCAGAGGGCACAGAGATTCAGCTCAATCTAATAATAATAAACACTACCTGGGCATAATCTGGTTTCAGCCCATAAGACAATTAACCGTGCTAGGACTTGTTCCCTTGGGCATGGCACTGTGCTAGCAGACACACTCCCACATGGCTTCCAGTCCACAGCAGGCTTCTGTCTGGTCGATTTAGACCACAGACATAGCAAGTGTGTGCCCGGTTGTGCCTGCCCATGGTCCACCTTTGCTGCGATATCTTATTTCCTAGTGCAGCACTAAGGACATGCTGAAAGATCTCTAAGAAAAGCTTTGCATGCTCAAGAATATTCACAAAGCTACCTTTTGTAGTACTTGCAAGTTTTTGAAACCTTAACTAGATAAAATATTTCAATTAATCAACAAGAGTGTGGGAAAAATCCAGAGCAGAATACCACGAGAACATGAGGGATAAAATGATTAATTCTGAATCCTAACATTGCTTAACGTTTTGCCTGTGACTTTCTGTGGGATATCCACAACTCATCATCAGATAGCACCAGCTCAAAAACTGAATAATAGATAGATCAGCACTGTAATGCTCATGAGACAAGTCTAGCCTAGTTTGTGAGAGAGTGGTAAAATTACCCGTAATCTTTGAGAACAAAGAGAAAGAATGGCAGTAATCTTCTACAAAAGCCATGGTCTGAGAGAGCCCTGGCTCTTTCTCCAAGCTCACTGGCACTATGTTGCCTTGCTGTCCTATTCTCCATCTTCTTCAAACACACTCTTTTAGTAGCCTGCATTTCTCTGTTGCCCCAATTTTCCCTATGATCTAAAAGTCCACTTTTTCAGCCTCCATAGATACATGAATTTGCTGAAGAAAAGTGGAAGATAAGATATCTAGCTCTCCGATTTTTATGGTGAGACATTCAAAGAGTATGAAGGAGGGAGAAATTTAGTCAGACTTTCAGTCTTTGGCAATCTGATCCTTGGATGGTGCACTACAAAGTCTTTCTTGCCTAGAAATTTCTCAACATTACTTCTTTTAGAGATTTACCAGGTAATTTAATACCAAGTTGCAAAGACTGACTGTAGCATTATTTAAATAAAGCAATGGAATTAACTATCAAAATATTAATGTACATCCAGTCCAGCTTTGCCTGTAAAAGAGAAAACTTTTTTTTCCACAGTTAATGTAGGATGGCAGCTAGAACTAGGATGCTCTCAACAGCAAACTTACTGCTAATTCTCCAAATAAATTAAAACACCTTCCACACAGAAGGAATGTTTGCCCTCTTTGTAGAAAGCACTGAGACAAATGCACATCTTTCCAGAAATCATAAAAAGCATTTTTAATGTAAGATTTTTACTGTAATAAATAATAAAATAAGAATTTAATAAAAAGTAAAAAATAATTTAAAAGTAAGAAAAAAAACTAGAACAAAGGAAAGGAAGGGTAAAAAATAGTAAAATAAACACCATGGTGGTCCCTACCTTCACTAGGTTGGCTCTAATCATAAATTATTGCCAAGACATGGAATTGCCTTGGCTTAACTATCATTGTAGCCAGCTGTTTTATCTGTGGATGCAGTGGCAAGTTTAAATTCTTGATGTCTTTCATTGCTTAAAACAGATGATCTGACAGTCAAATGTGATACAGAAAGAGGCATTTTTCCTGAACTACCCACCAACCAGTGGCTGGGTGCAGTATGGGAGCAGTGTGCTGCTCAGCTTCAGAAAGGGGAGAAGACCTTGTGCAGACTTCTTCAGTGGTTGTCATTATTTCAAATTGTGATTGATAGTGTCCTGAGAGGCATTGCTAGCTAGTCCTGATCATAAATACAGCCACTATGACATGCAGGCCATAGAGTGGGAATAAATAGCATAAAGACCTGTGAGATTTCAGAAGAGATAAGTAATAATGTGGAAGAAATATAAACTCAGAATGAAGGATTAAGCAGATTAATACCCTACAAAGTCCTTAAAATAATCCAACATGACAATTGTTATATCTTTAAAAAAGAAGCCATCTGATTTGGCTTGGCAGCAAACAATTAAATTGTACGCAAATCAGCCTTTCAAAAGTAAAGGAAAAATCTATTTAAAAAAATGAAGTAAAACTTCTGCAACACTATTGCCACTGGGACATGTTACTTTTGGGGTATAAAAATTAACATTTTTATTAAAGAAACAAAAGCTCACAAAGGTTAAGAAAAGAGACAGACAAATGTAGTCTTTGGAGGAAAGGGAGGCTGCAGACCTCAGCCTGACCCTCAGCCATCTTTTGTTGGGAATGGCAGACCCCAAGGTCAAATAGCTACTCAGCCAGAGTTACTGTCTGAGCCCACCCAGGCTCAGATATATAGCCTACTCTAATGGATGCACCACAATATGGTGGTCTACATACACCCCTGAGCTCAGGCCATGTGTTTTCTGCTGGAGAATGGTCACTGCAAATTCACGTTGGAAATTCACCAAATCACTAGACTGGGGACACAATAGGTACCATTTGGGACAAACAAGCAAGCAAGTTAATGTTCCTGAAAAACTAGCTCTTATTCCAAGTAACTTGAATGTGATTCTAGTTTGATCAGAAAAGAAAAGACAATGAAATTCAGATGAGACAACATTGATGCAAAGATTTGATTTTTTTTTCCTAAACATGTTCATGATTAGTGTGTGGTCTAAGGAAATGCCAAAGTTCATCTTCACTTCAGTTATCTTTGTGATAAAATTGCACCAGAAACTGAGCTTCCTAAACTCCTTACCTGACTTTCAAATCTGCTGATAGATTTACAGCAAATTAAACTCTACTGTGTTGGTCCACGAATAACAGAAGAGGTTCAGCTGGGTGAAAATTTTTGGTCCCAACACAGAAAAAAGACCTCAAATTTCTCAGGAAGCAGCACCTCTAACCAGCAAAATGCCAGAGCCAGAGTACGGTACTTAGCAATTTGCAGGTTTGTGACCATGGAAAAGAGAACACTGCTGAAAATGCAGCTGAGATCTTAACTTGGTGCACTTTGCCAACTGCCCCAAAGGGTCACAGGAGCTTTAAGTGAAATTTGTAAGTCTATGTAACTCTTTATGCAGTTCTGTTACAGCTGCCCAAAAACTAATCTGCTACCTCCACTTTTCTGCACGAAAAAAACCCATCTTGTTAAAAATTAAACTATTTTTCAGGAACCTATCAGTTTAGCTTAAGTATTCTGATGATATTTTTGGATGAGTTAAAAAGAAACATATTTATTTTGATGAAATATTAGTGTTTCTTCCTTAACTTTCCAAATGCATGCCATCTAGAGGCACATAACCAACCTGTACACCAGTTTTCCTGCTCTGAAATGGAGAATGGCCCCGTGTCATGGATGAGAATAAAATTTTTAAAAACTTGAGGGGTTTTTTTTCCGTTAAATCTTTCTCAGAATGCTTGCTCTGAAAGACAACTCATTTTTTTAGAGGTGGACAAATGTCATTTTGCTACTGCAGGTGTCACTGAAATCCTGCTGGTCACTATAAAATGAACTAACACAAACTCAGGGAAATATCTGTAGCAAAACTTCACATCTCCAATTGGAAATTAAGATGTGCTTTATTAGCAACTGATCTTACTGATCTTACAAAGAAAAAGAACATAACCAAGTCCTCACTTTTCTCTAAGTAACTGTGCATCTCTTTCATCTCATTCTTTTACTGGAGCAATGGAAATGGGGACATAATTCAAGCCAACTTAGAAATAGAAATAGAGATAATAGAATATATTATCTAGAATTCAAAATTAGTGAATTCTGTGATAGTTTCCAGTTACAAGCCAACAGAAAATAGAACACTTTTAAAAAATTATTTTTACTTCAATGTTAAGCACTTTTTGTAAAATAGTGGTCCAAAAATAGTATCAGTCACCAATCCATACTGCTATAAAAGTTCTTTTGACAGATTGGTAAAAACTAATACCCTGCCTTCCACAGTGAATGCTGGCATGGCATCAAGAAAAAGCACATATAAGCTAAAGCAAAAAGTACATATAAGCCATTTTTTAAAAAATACTGACCTTTACACAACTGGAAGATTAGCCTAGGTAAAAATCGTGACCTCTAGATTTGCTTACTTAATTTACGTTATACATGACACTTCACTTAATGTAGGATTATTTTTTTTTCCCCAGTTTAGGACTGTAACAAATACTGACCACTAGTCTATTCCAAATTCAGGGCTCTATTACAAGTGAACAACATGAAAAGCAGAGCCTTCACATGGCCTCTTATTTCAATAGGAGGTTCTCATACTCATGATAAAACCACTTTTCTCTACTTTGTAGTTCCGCAGATTAAATCAAAACCTCTTTAGAAATGCCCTGGGGGTCACTAAATTTGCTTGCTTATACATCAGTAGGTCTCTACACAGAAAGTACCAGGCCGAATTACTGTTAAAATATGGAATTGTTTACATACATCTTGCTAAAGCCATGCAACAAATATGCAATGTAGTACAAACAATAAAATTATGAGCTACAGATTTTTTACAAGATACCAAAAAACTGTTTTTCTTTGATGCTAATATTTATCCAACTAAATACAATCCACTACTACAGTGTCACTGGCACTGTAATCTTCCCGTTCTTCACAGTAAAATATTATCTTTAGGTCATATGAATGCATTTATACAAGGGTACCTTTATGTTAACTGTGTGTTACTGTGGCAGACAATATGCAGGTGGCTCTGCGGTTCTGAAAGAACAGTTGGCCTATCTTGGGAAAAAATGATTTAAGAATTGTGATTAAAATGATACTGTGTTATTCAGTCATGCCTGAAGACCTCATTAAATCAAAGTTCCTAGTGACATCAATGGCTATCCTGTCTGAGCAAGGACTGATTAACAACTGCAGGATATTAGTCCTGGAAGCTCATGATCTGCATGAGGCCGGACACAAATTAGCTTGTTGCTAGCTATGACTGGACCTCATCTGCAGTTTGCAAAATGAATCTCCTGTAATCACCTGCATTTTAAGGTTTAGCATTTATGGGTTTTTCCCATGCATATTGCTTATTTTCATGCAAGTAGAAAGCACTGTGGTTTTGTGGTTGGTGGGTAGTATTTTTCAGCTTTATTATATTTGTTTTAATATAGGAAAACTTCTAGAGCGTATTTGCTTTGTGACATAATGTCTTTACTATGTCTTGCAGAAAAAATTGACTCAAATCAAGTTACTATACACTATATCTATTGGTAAATTAGAACTTTAAGATGCAACAAATAAAACACATTATTGACTTTTAAATCTTCAATCAAATAAATATTTACAGCTGCAATTTGCCAAAATTATTTACCTTTCAATAACGGATCACAAAGAGAATATGCACTACAGACTCAAGTGAATGCCTTGGCCATCAGCAAACAAATTACAAACAGAAGAAAAAATAAGTGTTCCGGCTATCATTACAGTCTATAAATAGCTGATGTGGTTCTCTTTAAAGATGTGTGATCTTCTACATTAGCAGACTTTTTCAATGCATAATTGACCTTGAGATGGAGAATAACCTCGTAGTAGAGTGGCTTTTCTTTTAGGGAACAATGAGTATAGATATTAGAGGATGTGCCTGTTGTCAATGTTCATTGCTGAAATCTGCCTATACCACACTGGGACAATCAATTTTGTAAATGATTGCAATAATCAAGGAAATTGCCTAATTTATAAATCCTGGCATACAGCATTTTAATGGATTCCTACATTTTAATGCTGATGCTTTCAAAGCCAAATGAATTGTTGTCCAAACTGTCACTACACAAAATGATAAAAACATTCAGTCTTGTGGGTAACTACATCTCATGGATATTCAGACCATCAGGTACATAATCACTCATTAGTGAATTCTGTGATCGTTTCCAGTTACAAGCCAACAGCAAAAAGCCACAGTTTTCTTATGAAAAAGCCTTCTCTGGAACCGAGGACTAAAAATAGTTGAGTACTACTGAACTAATACATTAAAAAAATTCCTAGCCTTCTTTATCCCGGTCAGATAGCACACTCTTTTTACCTTCTTCTTTTTTTCCATACATGAAAAAGAATAACCTTATTTCTGTAACAAAGAGGCAGGTCCAACAACGGTTTGACCATGAATCACATCAGTGCAGGCACCACCCATAGGGAAGGAGAACAAATGCAGGGCTTGGTGCCACGGCTGTTGCTGGTGGGTAATTCCACCTAATCCACTCTCCAATTCGCTCTCCATACTTAAGCCGGTTCTGCAGGCGTAGTTATACATGAATTGCTATTCTCAGTTAAACCTTAAGCAATTGATTTCAGCCAATAGTGGGCTGCCAGTACTTTACTTACTGCTCAATCTCACTAACCTGACATTTATGGTGTACTGATTGGCCTCTGTCAGTGGTGGTGGTTGTAAATTCACTTTGAAAAGCTTTGTGTTAACAGCCTTCAACCAGGCTCTGAGACGAGTACGAGCAGGCAAGCTGACAATTGCTCGACCTCCTGCCCTTATTACAGTGAGTAAATCAGGCTTTGAGCCATTAGGCTGGAGCCCGAGGCCTACACAAAAAGGATTGACATGACTAAAGGTCAACCTCTGTCACACACGTGTAACAATTTGGATAATGGAATTCTGTAACTTATCTGGAAAAGGTGCCAAATGCGTGGAAGGAAAGTATACCCTGGGCTGAATTTTGCAGCTCTTATGTTGCTTAAAAGTCTGCATTTTAGAGGCCATGCATGTTTGATGACATGAAACCCAGGGGACCAAAACACGTAAAGCAGTGATTGAGACAGTTCTGCAAAATATTGAACTTCACCACCACCCTGAAAAGCGTATGCTGCAGTTTTGGCTTATCAAATCTATAACCAATATATTATTGGCATCAGGTATGCAACACATTTTGGATATCCATATATCTCATTAAAATACTGCCTTTATTCCCCCACTTTGAATCAAAAGTCAATAGAAATAATTCACTCGTAATGGTACCATAAATTATGACTTATTTCAGGCCTTACAAACTAGGTTTCATCCAACAAAGGAAATACTTTTTTACTAACTAATTAAAAAAAAAAAGCCAAGTGTTTCCATAATATTGGTGATTGGGTCACTTTTGAGCAATATGGAAAGGTAGTGGTCAAATAAGGACAGAAGTGAGCTTTTATATTTATTTGTGTTCCATTTCAGTATTTTTGCGTATTACATAATAAAATCTCCAAGGTGAGATTATGTGCCATGGAAAAACAGACAGTCCCTGTGTGATCTGGCAATTTAGAAAATATTTCTTTTCTGAGAATAGTGTGTCCGGACGCGTGCATGGACGCGTGCAGTCCATGGAATTACTGTTTTCAGTAACACTGTTGAGATTCTGGGGCTGTATCCAACTCCTCACCAAAGTTTATTCCAAATTTCACTTTGTTAAATAGAAAGAGAATCAGTCCCTGTACCAAATTAGATTTATTTTGTTGCACATGTGCTTAGGCTTATTTATCTGCTCAGGGATATAAAAGATACCTTGTGTACATGGAATAAACATACCAAAGACACAGAGATACATGAAGATAAGGTGTGAAAAAGTCTTATAAAAATCGCAGGGTTTCTAGAAGAAACATCAAGGTTTAGTTTAGCTTTTCTAAGAATAAGAATTATCAAACACAAATTTTATATTTGGGTTCAAACTAAGTTTTTATTGACCTTAAGTAAGAAATCTTTAACTTTAAAAAGTTACCTGGAAAAATGTGATACTAAGTGATCCAGAAATACTAGTGTTAGCAAGCTGCTTTATAGCAGCTTAGAGCAATTTTCTTCTAAGCTACATAAATTAAAGGAGCTGTGGCGCTGAATGTGCTCTTACTGAACTTTCAGCTTAGTAAGCTACTGAACACAACTTTAGGGATATTTCCAGTAGGCAGTATGTGAACTTAAAATCCATGTAAAAGTAAAAATTATTGTGGGTTTTTTAATAGAAAATAAGCACAAGGATGGTACACCACACAAAATCCTCAGAAAAGGCAAACCAAAGCAACAGGACAGCACCAGCTGTTACTGTGCATAATTTAAGATATAATAGTAATATAACTAAGGTTTTTTCCCAAGACAAAATTATTTTAATTTCATGAACATGACATATTTGAAACAGGGCTGACAAGCAGTCTAGAATACTAGATGATGGATTGCTGAGAAACATAATTTTCACTTTAATAGAACTACGGCATGCACGTAATTCTATCCCCCAGTGCTTTGCTGTAACAGCAAATTTAGTCCAAAACTACAGCCTTGAGAATCTGAATAGAAATCTATCACCATAAGTGGAATGAGTGCTGCCTTGGAAAGGTAAGAATTCTCTCTGCATATTAATTTGTACAGAAATGTGCAGTACTGCTGCATGGATTCTGGCCAGCATGCATCCGAGCAAAATGCCTGTTCTTGGTCCAGATGAAGTCCAATGCAATGTTTTCTTTGACTTCAGATGAGGTACAAAAAGTCCAATAAGTACCGAAATGGTATTTTATTAAAATGACATGCACACTTTCTAGTAGTGCCAGTTAATCCTGTCCATTTAAGAGGTAAATCAGTAACACAGGTTTAACATTTTGTAATTACTAATGAACCCCCTGCTGTACGTATATTTTGTTCATCCCTGAAAAAAACCTAACATATGAAAAAGCATCTCTACCAGAAAAGCAAAACTTAAGTCAAGTTAAAATAAAGTGAAATACTATATTTTACATTCTTGGGCTATTCCAAGAAAAAAAAAAAAAAATTTGACCTCTGACAAAAAAAAAAATCAAGAAAGACAGCAAACTCTCAGGCAAATGAAGAAAAGGAAACTGTAAGACTCTATCCTTTGTTATGTCTGTCAGTAAAAGTTTTTTCTTCTAAACTGCATTTGCAGGGAAAAAGACCATTCATGATTTAGCTGTTTCCAGAAGTTTGCAGCCTTAAAAACTTCTACTACTAAAATGTATAAGCCGTTTAAACTTCTGTATTTTATTCTAATAGAATTTAAGTGTATATCGTATACATTCCTTAAGTCTACTCTTATTAAATTTTGATGTTAAACAGAAAGGGGAAACCATGTGCAACTAGATTAATTTATCTCCAGGGAGTAAGGACACATTAATAATTGAGATAATGTTTTCATATATGTTGGAATCAAGGGTGCCTTTTCACTTCTTTATTAGAAAATGCATTAGGGGAAAATTATCTCATTTTCATCAGTAAGACCTAATTGCTGAGAAAGTCTCTTGTTTTCTTTGCAATAACAAAAGGATTGTTCTCATTTCTTCAAAATGAAAAAAAAAAAAGAAAAAAGATCAGAATTATTATCAAGCAGAGCTGGAATAAATGCCTGTATTACCAAAGAGAGTGTTTACTTAATACACCCAGTCCTGTTTTTGTTTTAAACAAATCAGAGTTTATTGTATTTTTATAAAATACAAGCAAACTCTAGATTGGATAGAAGTGGGCCAAAGGGGAAAAAAAAAGAATTACAACTAAAAATGACTAGTATTTTTGGCTTTCTGAAGGGCTGGTCTTTCTGTAAGTTATAAAAAATTATCTTGGCTGATTGCAAGAGAACTCTATAATTTCCCATGAACACCCATAGGTGTCAAGGCCTGTTGTGAGGTAATGGAATGGTACGTAATTTACTCTGAATCGCTCTACGTTATGCTGCATGGATTACATACAAAGCAAACATTGAGTGCGTGGTGGGAACACTTGTGCAGACAGACTGGAGCATATTTCCATAGTGTTGAACTATACATCAAATGCAGTGCTTCTGATGTTTCCCACAACAAAGAGAATAAAAAAAGCCGCCAAATCAGTAACTATGCTTAAAAGTCTTTGCAATAGTCCTTCTATTTATCTGGCGTACATTGAAAACAAAGAACTGTAAGTGAAAACAAAAATCTATCAACTTTACTTTGCAGTGCTGAGAGAAAAAAAAAATAGAATCCTATTTACCGTACTAAGAAAGATAAGTTCTCTCTATAAGGTCCATCAGATCCTAATGATGAATAACTGATCTGTATTTGTAGCTATCTTGAAAAGATTGCTGGAAAAGAGTTGATTAAATCCACAACTTTATAAAAGGACAATGATGAGACATTCCTTTAATGCTTACAGCGATTTAATCCACACTCCTATACCATATAGAATAAAAGAATACAGACTATTCAGATACATACTTTCAATTGCTTTTATTTATTTTCTCAAATCAGCTTTGTAAAATCCCCCACACTTTCTGATTACTTTCTTTTGCTATACCTTTTCTTTATTAAACATGAGTTCTCTGATAGATAAAACATACCAAATCAAAAGACAAAACAAATGAGAAACAGCCAAAACTTTTAGCTAGACCTTAGAGTATGTGATTCTTTGCTAACACTTTTTGCCATTAACAGAAATAACCTCAGACCATGGGCTGCCCACAATACTTCCCCCCAAAACCTTAAATTTAATTATTATTGTTAAGAAAATTCACTTAAAATACACACACTCATTTTGCCAGCCAACAGGAAATCTGTGTTGTGTGTTAAGAGCAGAGGAGCAAACCCACAGAAAAACTCATCAATGGCCTGAATCTGGCACATACATCAGTACTACTTCTTACTTTTACTTAACATCTTTTTCTTCCATGCTTTTGGCTTTCTCCCCAGCAACCTCCCTTCCTTTATTGCTTTAAAACAATTTTTAAGTTCATCTGAAATTAGACTAAAAAATTCTTGCCTATTTAAAAAATATATTACTAATATTTGCAACTTAACTTGCATAAAACTGATTTGTAATAAAAAAATAAATTGATACTGTAAATATTTAAGGATAACGTAAAATTCTCTTAACTCCATTTATTTTAGCTAAATTTCAATGGTTTCTGTAGCTTGATGATCTGGCAAGCTTATTTTATTATTTTATATTCTGTTAATTAGCATAGTATAAACCACAAAACCCTTCTTAACGATGAAAGTAAAGCCTCCAACATCATTATAGAGTGTTCCATAAAAAAAAAAAAAAAAAAATTATTAATAACATATCCCAAAATGCTCTCATTATAATCACTGGGCTTTGGTAGGAACAGAGTTAAGTCCAATTTATTAATTTCTGCTATACAAGAGAAATTCCATCCCCACTAAAGGCAGCAACAAAACTCCCAATGACTGCAAGTCATTCAGTTTTACTGAGTACATTTAGGTGTGTTCTGAGACTGGTATTTCACTCTTTAATGTGAAAATCTCCCTCTTGCCACAGTGACTCTTTTGGGTAAATATTTTGGGACAAAGAACCTGATGTGTTATTTAGCATTTGTTTGTGTATAGGAAATGCATAGAAGCTCCTACTCATAGAAAGAAGTCATATGTATTAGATAGTATGCAAAAATAGACCATAATGATTAAAAGAGGTAATCATCACTCCCAATGAGCTGACAACCTAAATATTCACAGGTTTTCTGTGAACAAGTGCTATACACAACCTTCTGGCTCCACAACACCAAATATCTTTTAAAAATCCATTCACCTTTTCTCTATACCCACTGAAGACAGCAAAAACACTCTTTGCATCTTCATGGACTCCTTATCAGGTTTCTAATCAGCAAGCATGTCCCCTTATATTCTGAAGATTCGGGTTTGGTCTAGATGAGTAAATATCACCTGCAGATCTAAAGGCATGTTTCTACTGACTCTCCGTAGCACTTAGTCTTGAGGTGAGCAGAAGCTGCAGCTACAGAGGACTAAGCAGAACTAAGAAACGACACCTTCCAGCACAAAGCAAAGAAGAAATGAATGGTAGACGACTAGGTAGACAGTAGGCTGTTTCTGTAAATAAGAAGTACTGACACACACAGGGATTATACGTGTTCCCTATTAATTATTAGATCTGTGTGTAAAGTAAGCATATACTCTCTTTTCTTTCTGAATTAACTTACCACAAGATGCTGTTGTTAGCATCTGCGTACAAACTATACCTAAGCACAAACTCCAGTGCTTCACTGGAGAAAATGTACATGGTCACGAACAGTAACAGCCATGGATGTCCCTGTACAGCAAAGGAATACAATAGCAGGTTTATGATCTGTTCTGCCAAACCACAATCAGTGTTCATTGCAAAATAAACCAAACTATCACAGCCTGAATGTTTTCATATCAGTTATCACTGTTACCCTCTCTAAGATCGTGACAAATACAAAAAAATAACATCTTCAGAGAGCTGAATGTGACTTTCACACAAAAGCACTGAAAGCGTCATTAGGGGAATGCACAGTCAGTGTAGGACCAGAGTTGAACTAAACTGTGAACAGGCACTAATACCTTCACTGTGCAAACAGCAGGGCTGTAGAATAAGCTCCTGCTAACACCATTTTCAGGAGCCAAAAGCTCCTGAAACACCATTTGTTTCAGCAGCTTTCTTGGACTGTCTGTAGGCCACAGTGGTGGTACAATACGCCACCTCAGCCCACATGTGCTACTCACACTAAGAGGACACAGCTGGTACTGTGACCTGAGAGCTCCATCAGCTCTTGTTACTCAGGTCAAAAGGTAAAGAGCACTGGATGTTGTAACCTTCATCATTCTCTGGCCACATCTCTCTATTCTGCAGTACAGCACCTGCAACAATCTGCTCTTCCCATGCAAATCGGTTGGAGCTCTGAGGTGTCCACCGGTTTTCTGGATACCTCTAGTGCAGCAAGGCTTTTGCTTGCACTGTCTACATTTTCAAATCTGCTGGGTCGGCTTACTTAAATTGTGTTGGGTTTTTTTCATGGCTAGTGAACAGTGCTAGTACTACATATAATTATACTCAATGTCTACTTCAAAACAACAAAATCTGACAAGGAAGGAAAGATGACAACTTACTTCCCAGAGATGCTGAGTGTTCCTGATGGCTCCGGCTTGAACCTTCTCTGGCAAGAGCAGGACTCCCTGGAAGGGCCCAATCCAGGTGCCCTGTTGGATCCTCTGTGCCGCACAAATGCCGTAGGCCAGGCCAGGCACTGTGCTGGTGCACAGGCACACTTCCCGGGGCAGGTCCCGGAGCCACTCTGGGATCTCAGGTGGAGGGGCTGCTGCAGCAGCACTGCTGGTGCCCACCAGACGGCGCAGGGAGTGGAGGGGCCCATGCATGGGGCACTCGCCATTGCGGTTATCAGCGCACATGTCACACCCTGTGGGGCAAAGAGGGAAAACCACCATCAATATGGTGCTGGTGGCCACCACGCTGTGATGTGGTGTGTGGCCACCACCACAGACAACACCATGCAGGCACTTCTAATTTTCCTATCATTTCACGGCAGCTCAGCACTCACACACACCGTGCCCTTTTGCATGTTGCTTAGGATAGTTTTCCTAATCTCACCAAAGCCCTTAATAAGAAATCCCAAAGGCTGAGCAATACCTGCAGACATTTTGCAAGCCTGGTATGTTCACAGACCTGCCAAGACTCATTTATTTTAAGACAGTTTCTTAAGATTCTTTTTTTGACAAATACAAATAGCCCATTTAAACCATCCCAGTGTGTTTCGGTGAGACTTTTTAAAACACAGCCATAACACCTTACAAGTCCCCCTCATTGGCCTTACCACAGCTCAGCCCAAGGGTTTAATTGTAACAGGATTTAATTTCATCTTTATTTTAAATGAACATTCGCTCTACATTTTACATTAACGTGTGTGTGCATGCCTGTCTGTTTAGAAAATACAATAAATACAACAGAACCTCATGAATGACAAATCAGAGCATGCATGGACATTTACTTTTATATAGACTAATCTAAATTGAATTTATGTAGCAAATATTACTGATTCCTAGCACATGTTTAAAAAATTTTATTGAATGGGAATGCATGTTTTTTGCCTGTTACATATAGCGGAGGCTAAGAACAAAACCAGCATGTCCAGTTTTGTGAGCAGCTCCCATGAAAAAGACCAGTTTGTAAAAACATTAATTTCCCTAACTACTGTTATTAAGGGATGATGTTTCTCTATTTTGGGAAGATCCTACAGTGGTTTTCCTTTTTTGAGCAAAGAAAATTTTGGTTAAATGTTTCCACTGCACACTATTGCACGTGCCATGAATATACAACTTCCAGGAAAACGTTTCATCCTCAGGAAATCCATTTCTCTCAAGGTATGCTGAGTTAACGTAACAATAAATCTATCAAAATAGGTTACTGTCTTCTGCACATTTCACCTTTGTAGCACCGTAGAGGTTTTCATATAAATTTATTCCAGAAATACAAGGAAAAAACAATAACTATGCCATAGTACTCCTGTAGCAAGTCCTAGATCTTTCCCCTAATAATTTTATACAACCTACACCCATTCGTATGAAAATAAAGCACAGTATTCACTATAGAAGCTGGAGCTTCTTGGTCTAGGTCACAGATTTAGAATTGCTAGAGTGCTCGTAACCACAGTTTTAATTCTCAGGGGGACTGACTCAGCGGTTCTTCTTTCCAAGGTGGATATACTATGTGTTATGTAGGCCTCTTTCCCACAGAGCCTTCAAAGGAAAACCTTCCTCTCTATTCAGTAAAAGCTGCTAAAATATAACAAAAGCTGCGTTTTCAAAATATCACCTCTACTTGCATTCTCCAACTTTAGACACACTTTCTAAGCACTATTTCCTGTCACCCTCTTTTAAATTGTACCATGCAAAAATGACGCATTCAGCACTATGAAAATATTTGAAAATCACACGCGGAAGCTAATTTCCCTCGAAATCGTTACCCCGTCCAGCCTCGCAGGAAATGCACGTGTCCCTGCTCGGCGCTGGTCTGTGCCAAGTTCCCTACCCCTCACATCGGTGACAGATCTCAGCAGAAAGCAACCAAGCCAGCCCAGAGCCGGGCATTACTCTGACGGGTGCCCTGCAGAAGGCGGCCCCTGCGTGCGGAGCTCGCCCCACGCCACCCCCACGGGGTCACGCAGCAGCAGCAGGACCACCAGGACCAGCAGCAGGACCAGCAGCAGCGCAGGGGCAGGAAGGCAGGAGGGAAGAAGAGCCTTTGCCGGCACCGCAGCAGCTGCAGGACAAAGCCCTCTAGTGGGGACCCTGCTCGTATTGGGGAAAAAAAAAAAAAAAAAAAAAAAAAAAAAAAAAGCCTTTTGGCTGGAGGGTTAAAGCCTTTCCTTAACAATGTAATGCCTGTCGCAAAAACGACTCCTTTGTTGGGTGAAGCCGCAACTGCAGAGGGGATTTGCTCGCTCAGCCACGTCAATTAGAGGTGGCTGGAGGATGAGATTTGCAGGGCCCCAGGGAAAAGGTTTCTGGCTAGTCCTGAGAGAAGACTATTATGCAGCAGATATTCCTACAGCCATTCCCAGGCACGATAAATAAAAGGCAGCAAGTACATGCAGGGGGTGGGGAGGGGGGGGGGGGGGGGGGGGGTGTTATTTCCACAGCTAGTTTGGAAAGCGAGGTATCACCACAACATCTTTTCTTTCCTCTTCTAAACCAGTCATCAAGAAACCCTGTGGTTTTGGCTTATCTACAGATCTCAGGGGCTGCATTGGAGTTTGGCATTGGAGATCATACAGGAAAGGATCTCAAATAGGAAAAAAGAAAAAAAAAAAAAAAAAAAAACCACAACCCCAAACAGGTTGGCATGTAAGCACACTTTAAACAAATCCGGCATCCTACCATTCAAGTTGGAAAGAAAACATCTGACAGAAAAACTGAGGGCTTACAGAGAAGATGTCTAACCATGATGCCAAGCAGCATGCAGGGCAGGGCCTTGAGTCTGACCTGTTTGCATTGGTTGACCGTCTTCCAGATGCATAACTCTCCTCCCAACTACCTGATTATTAATGGCTTTCTTGGAGACATCGTGTCTCTGTAGCAACCTACATTAAACACACTAAGGCATCTTCGGGACTCCACTCAGGCAATTTCAGTGTCAATTTCCTGCATCCTGCCACCAGATAGATATCCCTAACTTTTCATGCACACAACTTTTAGTACCTGCCTAGAACAAGGTTTTCTTCATGTCGTCCTGACAATATGTGTGCGTGAATGTGGATAAAACATTTTATTTCTACCTTTTCAAGGAAAAGAAATTAAGAAATTGACGAGGAGTGTAAATGAACCCTGTGTCACTGTCATTTACCCTTACAGAAAGTCACACATGGTGATATTTATTTTCCACTATCCAAAACCACTGGTAATGTCTTAATGCTTGGCAGAGGCAGTATCTGATCTCCTGCTGTGTTCCTTTCCCTTTGTCCTGCCAAAGCCGAAAATTTGGAAAATGGGACATCTTCTGAAACTGTTTTGGCTTATGGCTTGTTGATGAGAGGGAAGGAGTTTGTCTTTAATACTAAGCAGTACTGAAAATTGTCTCAGTTGCATGCTTTATACATCTATCGTTAGCTTTTTATGCAATCATACAAATAAAATTAAAAGAAAAATCCTCATAAATGTTATAAGGAGTGGAAGCCCTACTAGACATATTTTACCATGCCTTGAGTAAGAAGTTACTGTGCATCTTTTCTGTGACTAACTCTTGTGTAATGATAGGTGGAAGGCTTTTACCCAAGCACACTCTCAGTAGTGTTGGACTACCCATTTAAAGACAGTGACTGCAAGTAGTAGATTCCTCTCCCTCAGAGGACAAGGGAAGGAAGTCCTTAATATCAGATAGGGGAAGAAAGGGAGAACTTTGCACACTATCCTGACTCACAGAAAGGATCAACAGCATCATCTTCATGGATACTGCAAAGGTGTGATACAGTGCACCAAGTTGCTTAATAATGCACGGAAAAGAAGCGGGGGATGGGGGGGTGGGGGTGGTGAGAGGGAGAGTGCTCTGGTCCACTGACAACACTAGAATCTCCAAATCAAATGGCAACCATTAAGACCCACACAGGTGTGGGAAGCTGACGTAAAAGGGGCATGGTGGGACAAGTGTGAGCTTTCCAGAGGACTGCCACACAGGGCAACAAGGAGAGATGTACTGTGCCCTTGCCCTTCCTCCTATTTTGACCTCAGAGAGCAGTTGTGTGAGTACAGGCCTCCCCCAAGGACCACTGAAATTAATACTTCCACTGGCTGTAATAGCATCAGTCAAGCCCCAAATCAAGACAAGAAGGAAGAAATGTGAGAAAACTGAAGGATTTTCTGAAAATGGAAAAAGCAAGGAGGACTGCAGCCAGAGCAGAGTATCTCCTGATAAAATTGGGAGATGTAGAAGGTAAGGTCACCGGGAACGCTCCATTGCAGGCCCAGATGCAGCCAGACTCTTTGGAAGGAGATAATTTTCTCACTTTATACGTTCATGCTCTACAGATGGGAGGATTAAGGCAAGGAAGAAGCAAGAAAAAATATTAAACTAATTCCTAGCGGAGCTGTTTGGTATGGCTCTTTGGGGAGGAGTGCAATATGTTATCGTTTATTTGCCTCCATAAAAATGAACACAGTGTAATGCCAGCACTATTAACTTCATGTGAGTACACTTAAAAGGACTAAACCTAAGCAAAAGGGAAAGGACACATAATTGCCCCCAAAATATAATTCTAAACACCCTCCAACCTAAACAACACTACTACTGCATATTTTAAAGGAAATCTAAGAGGAGAAAGCTTTTGCCCGTGAAAGGTAGAGTCCAACATAGTGTTCTAACCAGCAAACCAGCTGTAACAATAAATGAAAGAAATACATTTTTGTCTCGGCAATAATATGCTTCAAAGGTGCAGTTATACTGGATACCTGCAGTTTGCTGGTATTAAAGAAGGGTGGCCTCTGACCTTCTGCTTCATAATTCACTGCAAGCATGCAGGTATCCGGTGTAAGTGGCCATCATTTCACACGGTATTACTCACTTGCAAGTATAAATCACTGCGCTGCGCCCGGCCCTGCGTCCCTGGCTGGGGTCTGGGTACCCAGCTAAGAGGGAGGGTGGGCTGGGTAAGACGGTACCCTTTCGTTTTCAGCTGGAAACGGGCTGGAGCTCTCCTAGGGATCACGGGTTCCTCGTGCCTCAGTTTCCTCGTCGACCAGCTGGCATCGACCTCTGCTTGCGACATTAATCGCGGTTTCTCGCAGACTGCCTGACTTGAGGCAGGCTTTCGGAGGGGACGAAACACAGATGCACTTTCCCCCCCGGGCTCCTTTTGCTTGTTTGTTTATTTGTTCTAAAGACTCGCTGCGGAGAGGGGCGGGGGGGGGGGGGGGGGGGGGGAGGCAAGAGCCCAGCCTGCTGTCCCGGGGGCCGGATCGCGGGGCGGGGGTGCGGACCGGCCGCCGGAGCCCGACCAGCCACGGCCGGCACCGGGACCCGGCCGCCCCCGCCGGGCCCTGCCCGACCCTTCCCGGAGCCCGACGCCCCCCTCCCCGGGCTTTTACCCCCTCCTCTCGCCTCGCCTCGCCTCCCCGCTCTCCCCCGGCCGGGACCGAGCCGCCGCCCCCGCTGCGCCCCGCCGGCCGCGCCGCCCGGCGGTGTTCCCGCACCGGGGGCAGGGGCTGTCGCGGGGTCCGAGCCCCCCGGTCAGGGGGTCAGGCAGACCCCACACCGGCTCTTCCGGGGAAGACGGTGTGCGAGGGCTCGCCGGGGCGCCCGGGGAGGGGGGGACGGACGGGGGACGCGGCGGGGGGACCGTCCCGCTGGCGGAGCGGCTTTCGGGTTATTTTTTACGAGTCGGGGGCGTGGGGGCCGGGTTGGGGGAGGTGGGTTTGATTTTCCCTGCCTTCGATTGAAGGTATGAATGAATTAAATTTCCGTGTCAGGTATGAGAAGGGTAGGAGAATATTGTGTGTAGATAAACCTTGCCACCCCCTGCCCCTGAGAGATCCCCATATACAATGTAGAGATGATGAATAGGCTCTGGGAGAGGAGATCGAAGTTCAGTCCGCACCGGCTCCACTCTCTCCTACAAAACTATAGGGCAATTAATTGTGGCTTGTCCCCTCATCCTTCATCTCCTGGTGGCACATATCGATGGAGATTACTGCTGATGGACCATTTTATCACCCTAAATAAACAGTCACCACCTTCTCTAACCTCAATCTAATGTATGGCTATCTGCTATGTTTAAGGGTGCTGGGTAACTAATGATGTAAAATAGCTAAATCATACAGGTTACCAGCAGTCTAGAGAAAAAAAAAAAAAAATATCCAAATATTCCCCACACCGATCCACTTCACAGCGTGTTATAGATACACTGTCCTCCCGTAAACTGAACGGGAAGAGGCGTGCAAACGGCTTGCTCGCGTGACACTTTAGTTTTACACTGCATATTTGTTGCAGTGGCAGGTTGGCGCTTTCTGGTGAAGGTAGAGGAGCCGCAGGCTTTCCCGTCGCGAAAGCCTCTCCCAGCAACGAGGGGAGAGCCTACACGGGAGCAAGCCGGCCTCGCACCCCCCAGACTCACCCGCGGAGATCTCCTCCTCGGCGCGCCAGCGCCCCTCCCCCAGCGCCCAGAAATACCCTCACCCTTCAAGATTCAGAGCCGGGAAGAAAACGGTCCCCAGCCGCCTGCCACATTATCAGGGTTTTAACATAATCCCCTTTACTTCCCCGGGAGTAGAGACTGCAGGGCCCTAATTAGGGGGTTGTTTCTTGGGGGTTGGGTTTTTGGGGGTTGGTTTGTTGGTTTGTTTTTTACCCCCTAACTAAACCCCTTTCAGTTTAAAACACTCACATACAGTCACTGAACTCGCAGCTCCTCGGCGGCCCTCGCCCCCCTCCCTCGCCCAGGAGCGTGCCGTACTCCTTGGTACTTGACGGGCAAAGCGGGGGTCTGCGGGGAAACCGCCGCCCCTCCACCTTCCCACGGCGGCCGCCCGGCGCCGGGCCGGGCCTGGCGCAGTGGCGGACGCAGCCGCCGCCCCTCGGGATTTACCGGCGCGGGGGGCAGCACCGCCGCCCCCCGCCTCCGGCCGCGGGAGCCGCCCGCCGCCCCGGGGCGGCCAGCCGGAGAGCGGCCGATGGCAGCGGCGAAGTTTGCGGGCGCTTCTCCCGAGCCCGGCGGGGGGATCCTGCCGGCGCAGCGGGCGGGGTGGGGGCCCGGGGGCGACGTGGCTTGCCCCGGAGAAGAAGGGGATGCTCGGGGGGGGATGCTGGTGGTGGTGCGCGCGCATTTGGGAAAGCAGAAGAAACGGTGCGCTCGCTTAGTTCGCGAAGGTGATGCGTGTAAAATTAAAATCCCCAAAGCGGGCATCAGCCAGGGGCCTGCCGCCAATCCCAAATCGGCGGGCTGCAGTCGGGCAAGGCCGAGGCAGCGGCCCTGCGCCCCCCGCTCGGAGAGGGGGCGGGGGGGGGGGGGGGGATCGGTCCCTGCGGGTCCCAGGCTGGGGAGAGCCCCCTGCCCGCAAGGCGCCCGTTTGTCAGCCTGGGAGTTTCGGTGGGGCTGTCCGGAGCTGGAAGTGCAGCAAGTATAACTCAGCTGAAGTCGATCGCTCGCTCCCTCACCGCACCCGCAAACCCGACCTCCTTTCCCTCAAACGGGCACCTCCGGTGTGAGGGACGGAGTCCAAGCGGCTGGAAATCCCGCCTGCCCACGGAGTCCTTGCGTGACCCCCGAGGCACTCGGGGAGCCGCGCAGGGGTAGCCAGGCCGGTGCCCTGCAGCTTGCCTTGCTGCGCCTCTGATCGTGCGAGCGAGGGGAGTGCGTGGCAGGGCAGGGACTGCAATTCCCGGACTCCTTCCTCACTTACAGTTCGCTTTTTTTCCCCTTTCTGTTTAAGAACGAGTTGCCCAAAGCAAACGCACCTGGACCCAGAAGGCTGAAACACTCGGGTTAAAAAGTTTTGCTCAGAGACAACTAATAACGGCTGGAGCGAAAGTCGCCTAGTAAACAAGTTCAATGATAGGACTTTTTAGACCTCGCTGCAGAAAAAGAAGGGGGGACACCGTGCTGGCAGCACCCTGCCCCGTCCTTCAGACGGCGAGCGCTGCCCCGTCCCAGCCGGACGCGATTCACAAGCGTCCCTTCTGCAATCGACCCGTTTGTTTTCTCGAATCCACCTTTAATGTCACAGTTGGGAAGAAACTATGCAGGCTGTGCCTGCGACTCTGCGGAGTGCTATTATTCCACTCGCTCCTTAAAAATGCTCCCCCCAAATCGCTTTTTTATCTTCCTTTCTCTTTTTAAAACCTTTATCTTGCAGATTTACTGAGCTGCTCCAAGAAGTAAAACATGTATTGTCTGAACGGTTCGGTTGGCGATTCAAAGTGCATGTAATTTATGAGATCACGTTTTCTGCACCCGAGAACAGAAAATACACTAGCACGTTTCACTAAAGGCTAAAACTAAGCACGAGGAAGTCGCTCAAAACAAAGTCGGTACCCAACATAGAAAGATTTGCAGTGTTAAGAAGGGGGGAAAAATCCCCACCAAACTCAGAGTCAACTTTCCTCTCACTCCTTAAGTCGTACACACAGTGATTAAGGCTATGCTAGCAACCACGTAGTTTAATGAATATACAACAGAGTTTTACGGAAACTTTCAAAACAAGCCCCACATCTGAAATTAAATTAAACGAATCTGCAGTTTGCATGGGAATGTGCTTACGGATCGCTGGTTTGGGGTATCGTTTATCTGTTCAACAGCCTTCTTTAAATAGCCATTTTGAGGGGGAGGACAAGAAAAATAAAGACTTTTAAGAAACCTTAGGATAAGAGAGGGTATTTGAAGCAATGGAAGAAAGTGCACACGCTGAAGCCATGTTCCAGTGTTTTAACATGGACAGATCCGTGCGCTCTGAATGTTGGTAATAAGTCTGATGAATTAATATAGTTCATCCAGTTATTTTCACCCCTTGGATTTCCTCGGTTGCATAGTATCAACAGATACAGGAACAAAAGACAGGCAGAACCCATTTCTAAAATCACAAACCTCTAGTTGATACAGACGGTTTAATAATAGGGGCGCCCCTCTCCCCCCCAAAACCCAAACCACTATAATTGGCAACAGCAGTATTAAACGTTTTCTAACCACCAAGTCCTAAGTGAATTCTGACGCTCAGGGAGGCGACCTTTTTCATCGAGAAAACCAGCTTTTCTTATTAAATGACCACATCATGCTCTTCTGTAGGGGTGAAAACTAAAACCAGTGAGGTGTTAACAAGGTCTGAAAGGAAAACGATACTCCGAGATAAGAGGGAGGAAAACTTTGCCCTTGTCCAGCCGATGAAAACTGCAACTTTTCCCTTGCCCAGCTTAGAGCAATAATTGATTTCTGGATATTCAGCGAAGCCTGGGCTTTCCAGGCAGGAACGGGGTGAGTCAAGCAAGGCGGGGAAGGACCAGTTTCACAGCAAGTTGCCCTGAACCTTTTCCGAATCCATTTTCCTAAGCAGCACCCCCCACCCCACCCCCCCAAACCCCCCCCCCCCCCCCCCCCGCCGCGAGAGAAATCTAGCCCCACAGCAGCCTTCCCGGTGAAGCGTGCCTTCCAGGGAAGGACCCGGGTCTCGGACAAGAAAAGCCATTACGGAGGGGTTACCACCCGCCTCCCGAAAGCGCTGGGAACAACGCGAAAGCGGCTCAAGGCAGGGAAGGGCAGGGCGGAGGATGCTCCTCATGGAGAGAGCGGTGCGGGCGCCCACTGCGGCCCCCCGGCTTGGCGCGTCCCTCGGCTGGCCCGGTGCGGGGGGAGGCCGGAGGACGGGGGGGCCGGGGGCTGCGAGAAGGGGCACGATACGTACGGTTGTTGGGGTCACTGGTGTGCTGATTCAAGGGGATGATCTCCATGCGCTGCTGCCCGTACAGGTAGTAGTCCAGCTCCTCGGCCGTGCACCGGAACCGAGCGGCGCCGCGCTCCCCGCATTTGCCGCCGCCGCCGGCCCCGCACAAGTCCTTGCCCTGCAGGGGAGCGGGCGCTCCCCCGGCCGGGGGCTCGGAGCTCTGCAGCGGCCCGAAGACCGGGAGCTGGGTCACGGGCAGGGAGGTCAGGCCGGCCAGGGAAGCGGCCGCCGCGGCGACGCAGGAGGAGGTGGAGGAGGACGACGGAGTGGACGAGGCAGAGGAGGAGGAGGCGGAGGAGAGGGAGGCCGGGCGCTGGCGGAGGCTGTCAGCCGGAGGCTCGGCTCTCTCGGGCGGCTGGAGCTGGGCGAGGGCCCCGCTGCTCTTGAGCTGGCTGCTCTGCGGGAAAAGCTGCTGCCAGTGCTGCAGATAGGCGGGATCCACCTTTAGGAACGCGGATCCGCCGGGGTCGCCGGGCTTCAGCATCGCGCTGCCTGTGGAGAGGAGAGGAAGGGGACAGCGGGAGTGAGACCCCCGCCCCGCCCCGGCCGGGCCGCCCCGACCCCGCGGCGGCCTCCGCGCTGGGACGCGCCGGCCCACGCGTGGGCTCCCCGCGCCGGCGGTGCGGGGCCGGCGGCGGGACCGCCCCGCCCCGCTTCCCTGCCCGTGCCAGGCGCGGCAGAAGAAAAACTTCGGACCGGAGAGCTGCAGGGCGGAGGCGCGGGAAACGCGCTGGCCCAGGGCGACGAGGCTGTCCCCCGCCGCCCGCCCGGAGCAGCGGGCAGGACGAAAGGGGCGCCGGGCAGCCCCGCACGCCCGCGGCCGGAGAACCAGCCGCCCCGAGCGGCGCGCAGCTCGCCCCGTTCCCGGCGCACGCCATGCCTCCCCCTTTCATTCCTTTGCCTCTCTCCGCGGGAGCGGATTCGACTCTCCAAGCTGACAACAGGGAGGAGGAGGAGGAGGAGGAGGAGGAGGAAACTTCAGCCCCACGCACACAGGCGCGAGTCTTTTCTCTCCAGCCGCTCCTGCTGCTCCCCTGCGTTCCGCTCCAGCGTTTGCAGGAGAAGTGCAGGGTCACGGCCGGCAGCACCCTACCCCCGGGTGGAAGCGCCCCGCTGCGGCCCCGGCTGGGCTGGCTGTGCCGGGCGAGGCGGAGGGGCCGCGGCCGCGGCCGCCCCTCGCCGGCCGCGCCGGCCTGCCGCTGCCTTACCTGAGCGGGGTGCGCCGGAGCGGCTGCTGCGCGGTCGGCGTGCGGAGGTGTAGGCAGCCCCGGGAGCCTTCGAGCCGGAGGAGGGTTGAGAGGAGAAGCTTCTCTTTGGTCTTTGTCCACGGGGAAGCGGGGCGATCCTCTTCCAGGTGCCGGGGACCGGCGGGCCGGCTAGCTCCGAGCCGCCGGGCTCCCTCTGCCGTGGCTGCGCATCGCGGTCGCGCCCGGGCTCTTTGCTCGGCTCTGGCAGACTCCGGGCTGGACACGTGGGTTTTACGACAGCGCAAAATACAAGTATGTGTGGTGTGTACGGGAGGGAGGGGAGGGAGCGGGAAGTTACCAGCGAGCCTGAACGCAGCGCCCTTTTTTTGGCAACTTCCCCCACTTTGTTCCTTGCTCAACTTTTAAAGGTGTCCCTTTCTTTCCTTCCCTCCTCCTCCTTCCCTCCCTCCCCCCGCTCCTTCCTCCCCCCCCCCCCCCCCCCCTCCCTGCCTCCCTCCTTCTCTCCCTCCCTCCCCAGCTCCCGGAGCACGGCACCCCGGGAAGAGCTGGGCTCTTACCCTGGCGGAAGGGGAGCAGCGGCCCCGCGCAGTCCCCAGCAAGATCCGCGCCGCTGCGCGGTCCCCAGCGCCGGGGCGGCGGCGGCGGCAGCTCCCGGCCCCCGGCGGCCCAAGCCAGCCAGCGCCTCGCACCCTGCCAGGCTCCCGGGAGACACGGCCTTGCCTCACTTGCCTTTCGCCCCTCGGCGGCTAGGTGGGTGTGAGAGACCTTCCTGGCCTGTTTGCTGTCCTGATACCCTCCCACCTACTTAACGTGTCTCCCGGGATGACCTGCCTCCCGTTCCCCTTGGCTACCCGAGACCTGCCCCAGGAGGTCCCAGCGCAGGTGAGGGACCTCACCTCCCTAGAACTTCTCCCTCCTCGGACCTTGTCCCCTCGAGCAACCAGCACGTCTCTGTCCTGCTCTCTGTGCTCGGCTGCAGCACAGAGCGAGCAGTATGCAGGCGGAGATGCAACCTGTGGCGGGAAACTTCTCATCTCTAGCGACTTTTTCTCTCCACTTTGCTTAAAAATTGGCATTTTCTGCCCCGCTGCTCAGTTATTGAGCTCACGTATCAGTAAGTATTTAACAGCGGTGGGGGTTGTTGTGGTTTGGGTCCCCCCCCCCCCCCCCCCCAGTTTCTTTCCTACACCGTATGAAAAAATAGACGAGAACTATAATCTCTTAGGTATATCGCGTGTACGTAGTACCCCATGCGTTTAAGACAAAATACTTAACGCAAAGTGTTTCTGCCACCAAAACATTTCTCTGGTGTCAGAAAAGCCCCCATTGTCAGGTGTCACGCTGCCACTAAACGCACACTTGCTTACAAACATAACGTGTCTGCGTGTAAACTGTTTTTGCCGTTCCCCCCGCCCTGTTTGTAGTTTATTTCTTTCCCACCCTTCATTCTCGCAGAGCCTGGGAAAGCTGCTGCTGTTTAGACTTTGTCTGTGTCTAAGGCAGGACATTTTAACACGAATTTGAACAGTGCTCGGGCAAAAAATGTTTTGACTGGCGTCATTTTGACAAGGTCATCCGTCATCTGCTCTATAGATTGATAACACCTAAGTTAAAGGCAAACACGAGTAGGAAAACCCCCCGATTTTTATGGGTTATAAAGTTGGCTATAAAAACCTTCCTTATGTCTTTGATCCATCCCATTGTGCAACATGTAATGAATTTTCAGCCCCCTAGCTCTATTAATCCACCTTCTGAAGTTCTGACATTCTGCCGTTCAGCTGAGGGATGGAGGTGCGGGGTGGGGGGACTGCTTGCACGCTCGCTAGCGTGCGCAGAGCGCCGTGTTGGGTACGCTCATCTGCGGATGGGCGCGCTTGGTTTTCTCTGTTTTCATCGCATTAATAGTGTCTCGTCCTTGGCCAGCTCCTTCCCAGTCACAATTTTATTCCGCCCTTCCCGACTCTTTTTTTTTTTTTTTTTTTTTTTTTTAATATGTGCCCGTCTGCGTTATTGGTGTTTTCCTTACCGGACATCTTTTAAAAATACTGAATTGCTTTTAGTGGCAGCAATCTCTAAAAATTCGTTTCACGCTAGAAAAGTGTGATGAAGTGGGGAAAAGCTCCTAGCTAATGGGCTTAAGTACATTGTCAATATCTGCACTTGCCTTGAGTTGTTAACAGAAATATTCCATGCGGGTTCATATTAGGGGGGACTTTAATCTGTTACTGAGGGTTTGGGTCTTTTTTTTTGTCTTTTTTTTTTTTTTTTTTTTTTTTTTTACAGCTATAAAAGTAGCACTTCGAGCGATCGAGGTGGCTGAGTAAAATTTATAGACCCCCTGACACTTTGGGACCCAGCCTGACCGGAGGACAGAGGAATAAAGTAGGAGGCTCGCCGCCTCCGCCCGTCCTCACGGCCGGGCGGCCAGCGGGCAGCGGGAGGCGGGCGGGAGGGAGCCGGTGCCCGCAGGCAGCCCGGCCCCGCGCCCGCTGGCTCTGCGCGCAGCTCCGGGGCGCGGCGGCCGGGCAGCACCGTCCGGCGCTCCCCGTCGCCCAGGCGGGGGCTGCGGCGGAGCCGGTGAGCCTCGTCGTTTGGCGTTTTGACCTTAACGACAAGCACGCCCGCTGCGCCGGATTCGCCCGACAGGGCGAATTCGCAGGGAAGGGAGGAGAGCGCCAGCGGGAAAGCTCAAGCCAGCAGCGGGGTAGCTCCGGTGCCGAGCGGGGAGAGCGCTGCTCCCTGCCCCGGCGGGCTGGCGGGGAAGGCAGCGACGTGTCTCACCAGGACAGAAAACGGCTCCGGCCCCAGCCTCTCCAAAATACCACCGCTCCCGGTCCCTTCTGCCCCTCGGAAAGAGCAGAACTAGCAGATCTGCGGGCAGGGCTCCCGGCCCCCGAACCTGCCCCTCCCCGGGATGGCTTCAGCCAACCCTGACCTCTGGTCTGGCTTCCCGAGGCAGAGCTGTTTGTGCGCGTCCCTTTTGTCTCCCCCGAGTTTGTCTACGGTCTATTTGTTACTATTTCTTGGTTGGTTGGTTGGTTTGGGTGGGTTTTTTTTTTGTTTGGTTGGTGTTTGGTTTTTTTTTTTCCCTCCTGGATGTGACTTCTGTGTGTAAAGATGCAGAAAAAAAGGAGTTTTTAACTATTGCCTCCTCCTTCCCCTTCTCTCAGGCTTTTTCATTATTTAGAGGACGAGCACTGAAACAAATCACATTGACCGTTTAGAAAGCGATCAAACCTTTATAAAAATCCATCGCCTACGAATCGATTGGTGAATATTTGCTAGGAATTTGTTCAAAAGAAATAAATAAGGAGGGTAAGTGTATTAAATGCAAAAGGGGAACACGGTGGTGTTTTTCTTCATTGATTAATGACCTCTAAAATAAAACAAGCGGGAAGAGGAGCCAAGATCGATAAATTAACTACCCAAATTCATCATTTTCCCTGCTATTTTTTTCTTTGGTTTTTGCTTGTTTGTTTGTTTGGGTGTTTTTTTGTTTTGTAAATAACGCATAGGAAGGATGTCCGTCTCTTTGGAAACTCGAAGGTTTTATTTCAGGCGGGGGGTAGAAAAGGGAGCTAAATCCCTTTTCGGAAGGGATTGAATCGGGGACACCCTATCTGATTTCGTTTGACACACAATTAAAAAGTTTGCCTTTCATATTAATTAATTCTCCCGATGTGGGGAAGACAAATGGTCGGTTACCTCTGACAGGAGTCCGATAAAGGATTCAGCAGCTTTCCTTCTTGCCCTAGGCGTCTCCTCATTCCAGTTTTAAGGTCATGAGCGGCTGAGTTAATAATTCATTAATATAGACATTTATTCAGATGGGATTCACGGGGATTCGCGCTCTCCTACATCTCACCGTTTGGATTTACGTTTCCCTCGAAGAGAAGACGAGGGGGAGGAGAAGGGATGGAGGAAGGCTCTACACAATGCACGGACCTATTTCTACACACGTGGTTAAAACGTGGTTACCCCCGGCCAGAACCCGCCCGGGGCAGCTCGGCCTGCCCGCCAGAGCCCCGCTCGGCCGGTCCCGGCCCCGGCCCCGGCCCCGGCCCCGGCCCCGCCGCCGCCGCCGCCGCCTCCGAGCGGGGCCGCGCCCCGGGCCTCCCCGGGCAGCGGCGGGCGAAGGGGCGGCCCGGCGGCACTCGCCACCTCCCGAGCGCTTCCTGAACTGAAGCCAGCCGCTTCCCTCCCCCCTTCTCCTTCCCGAAACCAGAGAGCGACCGGAGACCGGCAAGAGTGGGTAAAACTGACCAAAAACGCCCTTTCCCTCCACGGCCGCCCCGCGTCGGCAGCACGGCCGCCGCCGGGCTCGGGCAAGGAAGGGCTGGGCAGCCGAACGGGCGCGCCCCGGGCTCGGCGGCGGCAAACACCGTGGGGCGGAGAGGGCGGAGGGAGGAGACCCCGCTACCGAAAGCCCGGACCTGCGGCCGGCGGCGTGCCGAGCTCCCCCCCCCCGCGCCGCGGGCGCCCGGCTTCGCCCCGCGGCCAGGTGAAGGAGCGCGGTGCGCGGCGCGGCTTGCGCTCGGGCTGCTTCCGCCGCCCTCCCCGGCGAGGGAGCGGGGGGGGGGGGGGGGGGCGGGGCGGGGCGGAGGACGGCGAGACCCCGGCGGCAGGGCCGTGCAGCGGCCGGGAGGGGCCCCAGAGGGCGCCCGCGCCCCCGCCGGCGGGGCGAAGCCGGGACGGAGGCGCCGCGGGGGCGGAGGGGGGTGGGTCGCTGCCGGCGCCGTCGCTGAGGGGCAACGCCCCCGCCCCTCCCCCCCCACCCCCCCCCCCCCCCCCGGCTCCCCGCCGCGGGACGGGATGGCGGTCCGGGACGACGACGACTCGGGAGAGGCAGGTCGGGGCTGCCCCCCGCCTGAGGCAGCCGGCGCCCCCGTTGCCTTCTCTGCGGGGGTGCTGATGCGAGGGCAGAGCCTGGGGAGCGCCGGTCCCGGGGAGCAGCCCGCTCTGGGGCGTCTGGGGGATGAAGAGGTCCCTCAGAAAGGGGGATGGGGGTCCTTGCTTGGGAGCAGGTAGCAAGAGACTGGCCGAGGAGGTCTGCCGCAAAGCCACGGCTTCGGGGAGAACAGAAAGCACCTGGCCACGTGCGATGGGGGACTGAGGTTCTTAAGTGGTTTGGCAGTGGCCACCAAGCAGATGCCAGCCAGATGCATAACGACTTTCTGCCCCTGTTGACCTGATACGGATGTGAACTGGTGACCCCTGAGGTGAAACGCTCTATGGTCTATTACCAATTCCCCGAGCCACCGAATCCCTCTCACAGACAGATTCAAATACTTACGTCCATCAACAAATCAAACTCTGCTCCAAGCAAGGCATGCTGCAGATGGGATGAGAAAAGGAATTACTCAGTTGTAAAGACCAAGTGAAAATAAATCAAGTCAGAGAACAAATAAAGTTGAACTTAAACGTGACAAATTTAGGTTAATTTCATTCCCACGTTCACGCGCAGCCCATCTGAAAGTATTCTCAATTATCTGAGAACTAAATTAACTATTCAAATGTCGGTTTTGTCTTTGGGTGCCTTTTTGTTTGTTTGTTTGTTTGTTTGTTTGTTTTAAACCAAATATGCAGTTTAATCTATAATGTAGTATAGCACAATGGTTTTCCAGATAGGATTATACAATTTAAATTCCATTCTCTGGGTGATCACAAGATTAATAGGCAGAATACTTTAAGCACACCTGACATCTTTCAGCACAGCTTTTGTGATTTTGTAAAGGAGGCAGACCTCCTTTACAATCCCTGATGTCAAGCTTTCCAAAACTAAGCAACTGAACATTTTGAATGCTTAAGCAACACTGGGTGGCTACTTCAAACAGCAAAACATAGTCTAGAGAGTTTTCCTGTACTTTATCTAAAAATAGCTCTCATAAATACGGAATCTATTAAATATGATTGTTTGCATGTGACATGAGAATGATAAGGTCTGGACAAAACTCAAGAATAGTAGCATTTCAATGGTTAGTATTGTCATGAGAATGCCATAGTTTTCCCATAATGTTTGCGGAAATTAATGGAAATGATGGGGTTCTTTTTCAATTTTGGCTTAGCATCATAATCATGACTCAATGTTTTTTAACAGAAAAAACCAGAAAAACTTACACTTTTTGTTTCCCACTTAACTGCTTTTTCATAACATGTACTTTTTAACAGATTTTTCTAGGCCTGCACTCTGGTAGTTTTTCCTCCCCCCCCCCCCCCCCCCCCCTTTGTAAGTCACCAGTGAATCTATTGATGGAGAAAGGAAAAGACTGACAGTCCCAGGGAACAAAAGTTCAAAGCAGGGACTGTGCCTTCCTTTGCCTTGTGCACCATGTGGTAAAAGGCTGCAAGAACAGGTCTGAAATACCTGCCCTTTGGGTTTTGTTGGACTATGTCTGGTAGATGATTTTTTGCTTAAAATAAGCCCATATGTGGGACTTACTTCAGTAAGTCAAATGCTGGAGTACAAGCGTTCCTTCTGACATGATTATTCAGGAATAGCTGTTTTGGTAAATTTCCACGTGTAGAGAAGGACTTGGGGAGAAGGTAATAGCTCTTTTGGAAGAGGTGTGTGGTGTGTACTGTGCATACTGTGAAAAACATCTGGTCACAGATTTAGCACCAAGTAGAAAACTTGGGGCTGCTACAGCAGTATTAATAAATAGCACCTCATGATCAATGGAGTTTACAAAGTAAGTGAATAAAACTGAGCAGCATATGAAGATGAACTCTTAAGGCGAAATATCAAAACTAACAAGTGAAATAACCAAGTGACTATGGTAGAGTTCTTGCCACTCCACAATAGTTGCTTTAGTTCAGTTTCTGATGCTTTACCAGACAAATGTTTGTTTCAGTTCTTCACGTGGTTAAGTACTTCCCATAATGTTGTCTAGAACTATGGGTTCATGGCAACTGAAGTCCAGAACTGAATCAAGAAATACAGCTGCTCAAACAATAAATGACATAGATAAAACAACTGTCTTTTCAACAGAGAGCGATCATACTGCAGTTGTCAATTTTTCTGCAGCAAGGCTTACTTTCTGACATCCTCCAGTGTGAATTATTCATGGCAAGGGAGCCAAAACCAAAACAGCTGGTGTATGGAAATACATGGAGCAACCCCACACCTTAGGCTAGAAAACTGCACTCTTCCCTTCTGACTAACAAGAAGCAGTTTTGACAATCAGACTGGCCTTATTATCTCACCTTGTGCATCCGTGTCAAATCTATACTGTGAGCTAACTCCCCTGTTTGGAGAAAACAAGTAGGCTCTCTGTATCCTGTCCCAGGTACTTAGCCTCCAGCCAGCAGAAGAGACATTAAAAAAAGACAACCCTAAAACCCAAAGCTCTTAGGGAGAAATGATTTTGTGAGCTATGCCACGTTTTGGCTGGAACAGGTTAGGTTTTCTGGATACATTGGCAATGCAAGTACTGATTCTTGGGTTTAGAAAGAAGAGGTGGAAAAGCGTAGGCTGGAGAGAAACGCTTTGGTCATTGAGTTCAGTACACTACCATTGCAGACAACTGTGGAAGAGCTGTTAAGTCCAAAAATGTTAAAAAACAAATAACTTCTTTCTACTGTATGGCCTACTACGTAAGACCCCTGCCCTCTCCTGCTTCCTTCCCCCCACCCCCCCCAAACCACCCTAAAATAAACATGACACTTTTAGTAGAAAAGAGGAAAAAAAATATCTCCAGAACACTATGTACCATAGGTAAAGAAATGGAAAGACAATGGATGCTATGGGCCTCTGCACTGGGAAAGGAATTGGTCAAGTGAAAATGCCCAGGGGACCTCAGAAAGTGAATACCCCACAGAGAACAGAGGAAATCAAAATGTCTCCAGCAGTTGCTGGTAACCACAGGGAAAGGTTCCACTAGACCAAAACATAACAGTCAATTTTATCTCATAAACATAAGAAAATCGTGACCAGCTAAAATTGAGAACCCTCCAAGATATTAAGCACATCAGTGCGCTTGCAGCAATTCTTGATGCTTGAAAGAAAAACAAACACAGATAATTTATCAGAACATGATTTTGCATCAAGAAAAAGTAGAAGAAACGAGGGCAAACGCCCCATTATGTTATATATAGATACAATGGACGGTCAAAGGAAGTGGGAGCCAGCCTAGAGCAGCTGGGATCAAGTAATGCCTGTGCTGGCAGTTTGGAATAACCATTGAGAAAAACAAAGGGTTAAGAATCAAACAACAAGCTATAAAACTCCATCTAACTTCTTGACAACAAACTATGCAGGAAAGCAGCAGAGACTTAGGCACTGGCTGTCTGTGCCCCTGCTGTGCAAACTGTCTACAGACCAGCCAGTGGCTACAAGGCATAGAAGGATCTTGCCCAGAGTGGGAAGACTTAGATGGCATTCACTTGCTGCTCTGTGTGGATGACTGGGTGAAATGGCACGGACAAAAGTTTAAACCTCTGCCTGACAACCACTGTAGACAAATGTCGCATACCAGAGCCACTGGCTAAACCGTGTTCACCTGCAAGAGTGTCAGATCTCTACACCATTCATCCCTTGCAGCCACTGCTGTGATCACAAGACTGTGGTCCCTCCCCAAAGCCAAGAGCAAATCTCAGAATGCTTTTCCTCCCACACTCCACTTCTGGTATGCAAACAGTTCATCTAGCAACATGTATGGGATATCTCCTTCCACTTAATCGCAAAAGGGTTACCACTGCAGCTTTCAATCCAGTGAGAGAAGCCCACTGCAGAGATCTTAAGACACGTTGTTCAGACCTTCACGACAGTATAGACTGAAGGTCCTGGAGTTTGCAAACTATGGAATTCAATCTTCTGGTGTTCTTCTATGTTGGTTATTTAATTTACAATATGAGAAAGTGCACTTTAAAACAGGTTCAACAGTTTATACATTACATTTGTAGGACAACATGTAAGTAGTAAGGTACAGGTGTTTCATATTTTGGTAATCTAACCACAGTATCATACTTTCACTTTGCAATTTGTTCTTAGTGCATAAGATGCTATTGTCCTCAAATAACTTATCACATCTCTTCTGAAGCTTACAATCTTCAGACAGAAGTAGGGCAAGGAATCATGTCTGTATCAGCCAGCCTAATGTAAAATACCCTCAGAGGCAGGTTAATTTAAGACTTGTGCTGAATGGAAGGGACCTCCCACACTATTTGTTGTGCTGGCTGAACATGCTGTAATTTTTAGCTGTCAGGTGATAAAAATAAACCGTAGTTGGTAATTTCTTCACTCATACAGCTACATCGGGAAGAAATTCTCTGTGTATGCTCTTTGTGTGACACAGAAGGCTGTAACAGCCTGTGTCACTTAAAGAAAATGGGTCCAGGAGGAACTTGCAAAATGGCCTCTACCACTCTACCAGAAAAGCATTCGGGATAACTTCAAGATATTTTTCTCCAACAAAAGGACTACTGAACAGAATGTGCTTAGTGCTAAACTTGAAAATTTGTTTATTGCTACCCTATTTTAGGCTAATTGGTCATATAAATGCATTTATTCTTTCATTGTAAAGCTCCTGGTAAGGACTATTTTTTCCACTAGATCCTTTATGATTTTGTATTTTCCAAATGTGAGTATTTTCAACCTATTACATCTATATTTCCAGGGAATATAAAAAAAGTCTAAGTCCTGTTGCCATTGTAATGACTGATTAGGAACTTAAATGACAAGCAGTATATGCAGTTCAATAGAGCTTTTTCAAAAGCCTGATTAATCATTGCTTGTGTTGCTTCTTTTCAGACATACAAACCCATATTACACTTCTTAGATATGGATGGATTACTGTGCTGTTTACCTGAAAAGGATTCATAACATTCTGGAATGTTATCACTACTTTTGATATGAAACCACCCATTTCTCTGTTAGAACAGACTTTTGATATATGCCAGGCAAGTCAATTAACCTAGTGTCCTCTGACATTGTCCCGGTTTCAGCTGGAATAAAGTTAATTTTCTCCTTAGTAGCTGGTATAGTGCTGCATTTTGGATTTAGGATGAGAATAATGTTGATAACACACTGATGCTTTAGTTGTTGTTAAGCAGTATTTATACTAAGTCAAGTATATACTTCAGCATTTCATAATGCCCAGCCAGCAGAGGCTGGGAGTGCACAAGAAGCTGGGAGGGGACACAGTCAGGACAGCTGACCCCAACTGGCCAAAGGGGTATTCCATGCCATATGACGTCATGTCCAGTATGTAAACTGCGGGGGAGCTGGCCTGGGGGCACCGCAGCTCAGGGATTGGCTGGACGTTGGTCAGTGGGTGGTAAGCAATTGTATTGTGCATCACTTGTTTTGTATATTCTTCTTCTATTATTATTGTTATTGTTGTTGTTGCTGTTGTTGTTATTGTTATTGTTATTTTCCCTTCATTTTCTGTCCTATTAAATTGTCTTTATCTCAAGCCATGGGTTTTACTTTTTTTCCCCATTCTCTCCCCCATCCTACTGGGGGCAGGGGGAAGTGAGCAAGCGGCTGTGTGGTGTTCAGTTGCCGGCTGGGGTTAAACCATGACAGACATTCAAAAGCTTCCACATTTCCTGTCTATTCTGCACCTATGTGGATTATTAAAACATGCCACACACTTCAAGACAATGGCACTACTTAAGATAAGATGCCCTAAAAAGCACCGATAACATAAAAATCATTAAGTGAGTTAGCTTATAGTATTTAGTCACTTAGGGTACAAGTGAGCTTCATTAAGGAGATGAAACAAACAGACTCATCACACAAATCCACCCTAATCTAAACCACGACCTGTCCTAGTCATCTAAATTAAACTTGCAATATTATTAAAGTTCAGACTGATTCTAGCAAGAAGTTAAGTTTACTTTCTCTGTCACCAGGTTGCCGTCTTTTCTGTTTCTGAACAGCAGATTGTAGTTACATCTCAAGGAGGTGAGGCGGGTAAACTCGTGATCTTACTCTTCTGCTCTGTTAAACTTCCCTTTCCCTGAGTATCCCTGGCATGTACCTTTCAAAATGTATTCTTCCTGCCATTTTAAAACTGTTAGTTTGCTTGTCCACCATGCAGTCTTGCTCTTCATCAAACTTCCTGACAGTTTTTCAGATTTGTGAAAAAAAATCACAGAAGAGGAGAGGCAGAAGAGCTGAGTAGCTAGCAAGAAGCCTAGAGACTATTATTTCAGAAATAAGCATCAAGAAATGTAGAGATAAAGAAGTAGTGTACAGGAAAAAAAAGTAAAAAAAAAAAAAAAAAAAGTACAGATGATGTTCTTCTGAGCACCTCTTAGTTCTTTCAGGCTGTAAACCCTCGTACAGATTTAACATAGAACTGCAACATTAGACTCCTTTCAGTGCATGCAGAACAATATTAAGTAGTAGAGACCATAAAGAAATGTTATATTAAAGCATTTCTTTTATGATTATATAAATAGTTCCAAAGCAAAAATAATGGTCTGGAAGGAAAGCAATATGTTAAGCAAAGATAAAACATGCCTTTTGAGAAGCTCCCTTAATATACAATTTCTTCTTTTCTATTTAAGTTTTTGGTAAGCAAGAGATAATAAGAATGGGCAAATTTTGATGCCATCAAACATGTCCCAAGTCTCACTGATTTCAGCAGGACAAGTGCTATAATAAACACCATCAGTCACTCAGAGTACAAAGCTTCCATTTTTAAATCAAGCACTTATCATCCATCTTACCATTGCTGGAAAACACTGAAGATTTGCATGCTTTGATCCATAGTTTAGACAAAATCAGTAAGAATCATTTTAATATAGGTTTATGCCATGGCTAAAGACTACAGTAATTCTCTTGAATAGTGATTTGGAGGGGAAATGATTCCTCAGCTAAAACCACACGGCCTGAAGAAATAACAGAATCATTATTACTTCTTTTTAACTTTGCCTAATCATGTACAAAGGGTGATAACAGTCACAGCCTGAATTCAGAATAACCTGAGAACCTCTTTCAGGGTCAGCAGGAGAATTCAGTTTTTCCACAAAGCTTTTCTAGGCTTTGAACAAGACAACATTCAAAGACAAAATTTTCAGAGTGTATCTTCCATGGAGTGCACTCAATGGCTATTTTCTGTAATATTTTTTATAGAAGAGACTTTTCCAGAAAGGGAAATGGTGTGCTGATGTGTGTGTCAGCAGTATAGTGTTCCCTGAATACAATTTGAACTTGAGTCACAAACCACTAGTCTCTCCATTCATTTCTGTTAAGATCTGCACATATGGACAGATACAGAATTCTGGAAATCAATCTGACAGCTCTGTAATATGTTACCTTTGTTTCCTAAGAAGTAGATTGCAAATCAATAGGCATTCAGTCAGAAGTAATAGACTGTGCATAAAACAGAGTATGATACTGGATTTGTTAGATCTGGTTTAGTATTCACTAGAATTTTGGAACATATTTTCATGTGACGAATGACCAAGGTATATACCTGAGAAAAAGACTAGTTAGTCAAATGTAGTCACCTGCTAACTTGAACAAGCATGTGGAAATTACGATTTCACAAAAGTTTTTATAGTTAAGCATACTTAATTTCAGCTTATTCAATGGGAAGTTTACACTGTACTGAAAACAGTTCCCAAGCCTTTTACACCAAGATTGGTACAATTGAATCTGTTTAAAATCAAAGTGTGACTGTGGTCAGAAAAATGACTATATAAAAATGGTACCTACCCACAGCCTTAATCCTGATCTGCATTGAGTCATAGCTACTTTTCCTTCTTGTGTTTTTCTGTGATTAAAATGTATTTTTTACCACTTTTAATTGCTGGTAGTTGTGTAGAATCAACACAGCTGTGGGAGAATGAGCTAGATACTTTTCCATTTATGTAAGATAAGCAGAATTTATTAGCTAACCTCTGATTCTTTAATTTTTATTATCTGTGATATGGTGTGATGAGAAAAAACGCAGCTTTACTTTTAGAACACAAGTTAGGTTTTCAGGATTGGCTGCAGTGAAGCCTCTCAAAAGAACAAATGCAACATAGAAAATCTAAGAGACAATGAAAAACATAACCTTCATTAGGCTATAGTTACAGTCACTTAAAACCCATATTTTAAGCATTTTCACTCATAAAGTCTGTTAAAAAAAATCACTAGTATTTGATACCTTGAATGCCTGATTACTGGACTCACCTAAAATATATTTTTTATTAAATACACCCATAATATTTCATGTATTCTTACAAATCTCTGAAACAATGACCCAAGAAGAATGGAATTAAGATTTCATTTTTCTAACCTCTTAAGATTTCACTTTCTACTTGAGGAAAGTCAGATCACTTACTGAAATATCCCAAATAATTTCAAAACATTCTGGAGAATAGATGTTAACATTAAGAGGACTTGACTATATAAACCACTTAAAATAATATCATCTACAAAGAGGAATGAACCGGTATTTTGGCAGTCTTTTTAAGAAGCACAACAAATACAAAATACGAGAACAAAAAAACGCTGAGAATAATACCTATCAGTTGTCCATAAGAGCTGGTAAAAAAGGGCATTTGATTTACGAGGCAGGAATACCCAGAGCATTGATAGAGAATGCAAACAAGGAAAATAGGTGGAATTCCTTTCTGGAACCAGTGACTAGTGATTTAGCTTTACACATCTTTGTTTTACACGTGAGTGAATGGCTGCATGGCACTTAGTTGCTGGCTGGGGTTAAACCACAAGACATGTCAGGAAAAGCTGAGCGAAAGACCTGTGCTAATAGACACTGCGCTGTGAAATCAAGTGATCTAACACCTGAATACCTATGCAGACCTGCCAGACTGTATAGCATTAAATTACATCTGGGCAAATGAATACCCAATTGACAGTGCTGTACACAAAAAATGGCCTGGAAACAAACATCTTGCAAATGACATACAAGATTTGCACTGAGACAGACAGAGACTAAAAGAAACAGGACCTAAACCTGTTTGTATCCTGAATAGTGAGCACAAAACTATATCATATAAATAGGTTGAGGCAGGATGGCTGAAAAACCATAAGACTTCAGTAATGATACCCCTTTCTTCATGATACTCTATGCTAATAGCTTGGTTTCTGTTCCCAGACTAGCTACTCTCCCTAATAATACTATAGGCAAACTTCCCTGTCAGCAATAGTGTCTCTACAGAGATACTAGTTCTTACTCATCTTTGTAAAAAGCTCTTATACCTTCTGATGAAAAATGGTGTATGTGCTAGGTATTACATCTGTGAATTGAGTTACTGTGAATAAACGCACTCATTGGCCAGGAGAGTTGATTATTAACCATCGGACCACTTCTGCTTGCCTGCTTTGTGGTGTGGTATGTACAACATACTCTTGAATGTGTGTGCCTGTGAATATATGCATGAGAGAGAGGGACAGAAAGAGAAAGGCAGAATGACTATGCACATAATAGGTCTTAGTGAAAACAAGAGCTAAATCAATCTGGGTTGCCAAGAGACCTAATATTCTATTATGATGAAAATAATGCCAAAGGAAACAAAGAGGTCAAGCAGCAGCAGCAAAAAATTCATCATCAGTCAGGTTATGAAGATCAAAAATAAACTCTTAAGAATATTGTTTCACAGTGTAAAGGACAGGGTCCAGCCTGAGAGGAAGCCAGGAGACCTTTGAAAGATATTGCCATATTTGCAATGTGTTACAATCACTAAAATAAAAAAAAAAAAAAAAAAAAAAAGAATGATGATTGAATACTAGATGGCAACATGCTGGATCTTCTATTGATAACAGATTTTTTTTTCTTAAAAACTGGACTGATAATTGTTTTACTTTGTGGCATTATTAAGAAGTTCTCCACCATCAAAGAAAGATTAACAATGTGAGAACCCAGAGGGATTAGAGAATCAAGAAAAACTATAACTGTTTAGACCAAAGATTTGGCAAAACATAATAGCGCCCTGAGGTGTTGGAGCATAAAATGCCAAAAGTATTTGTAGCTTGAGAATTGTGACAGGCTTAAGATTTGGAATTGCAGAATTGTTAGTGTTGGCAGCTTCGTTAGAGGGCAGCTGACTCACAATGATCTTAATTTTGTTCTCAAAGTGGGATGTGAACAGTTCACAAAGTTCTGTTGATGTAGGAAGAGCCAGATTAGTCAGCTTCCCTGCAATAAATGTTATAAGAGTAGGGCAGTCTGCCCATTCAGCAATTAAGTTGGAATAATAAGCAGATCTGGCTTGTTTCAAAACATCTCTGTACACATTTATATGGTCCAAACTTGTAAGTGTACATGCAGTCAAGAAGTCCTCAAACAGCATTTAACTTGCAGCCCAGAACATGCACTTTTGAGCACATCTGCCAAAAAGAAGTCTACAGAAGTGGTATGCCCTTTAGGACATTATGAGGGTGGTTCAGCTATTATATATTTAGGAGAAAATCTGGAACTTCCTGAAGCAATCAATGGTATAACAGGAAGCTGCTTTTGTCTGGCAGACAGTTATGTATTGTTAAAAATGAATAGAAAGGTAAGGTATCACAAACCTTATTTAAGTTTTACTCAGACTTTATTACATTAAGATTTTTTTTTAATTTGGCTAAGAATAACTGGTAGGAACAAGTAAAAAGTGATAGTGGCAATAGTTAGCACCTCCTTCACAATTTTTACCTACAAAGCCTCTTATCAATATCGATAAATAGCAGATGGTTTCCTGCAGATGAAGAAACCAAGTCAGTGAAAAAAATAGGTCTTGATTCTACATGGAGTAAGTATAGGTTTAGACTTCATGCATAAAAATACATTATTTTAAATCAGTGGAACAAATGTCATGTGAACAGCTAAACATACATGCAGTATTTGGGTTTTTTTGTTATTTGCCCCAGGACACAAACATAATTGTTACAAAACAGAATTAGGACACTGAAATTTCCCATTCCCACTGCCTCTGCCTTTTACAGCCAACCGCAAATAGAGATTGCACTGTCACATTTCATTCCCAGCAGCTGAAGAACAGATGACTTTATAAAGCACTGTCCGTACCTCTGGCACTTCTGAGGTGACAACCTATGTCAGAACAGCTTTATTTATATTGTTTTCCTTCAAGTGGGCTGTGTCAAAACTTGCTTAACTGATGTTAGCAGAGTGTTAAATTTAAAGATAGAAGGGATGCAAATTACGAAGTAATGTCTTACAGACATACTGTAAGAGTATCTAAAAAGAGCTCGATAATAAGGTGGTGGTGGGGTAGCAAAAAAGTTAACCTGCCCTACAGAAGACATGGAGAGAAGGTTCCTGCATGATACAGGAAGCAGGCTAGTGCCCAGACAAGAAACATGAGCATGAAAAAAAGAGCAATGCCTTAAAATGACACCATTGCTGATAGTGTAGGACTGAGGCAGACTGACAACACAGGAAAATGGATTACTTTATTCTATGGGTGCATCTTCTATGACATGTCTGTCCCAAACAGCTCATGATCTCAACTCATCTTTCAGGAAGTCCCACAGGGACAGACGATTTGATTTAGACTACAGAAAGCCTTGGAGGCATGTTCTGTAGAGGAATTCTGTGCTGTCAGAGGATACTGTACAACCTGTAACTTTAACTTTTGCAGTGATTTCAATTCCATACTTCAGCCATAGCCCTATTTCTATTATGGTATTGAAATAACCAGAAAGCTTAAACCTGGAAAACAAATTCAAACAGCAATCCATACACCACCATAAGACATTGCAAAAATTGTTCCAATGCAGTAACAGTGCCTCTCTATCACAAGGGACACAAGTCTGGGAGGCAAGATCCAAGAGTCCTAGATATTCTTCAGCTACCCCTGCTTGTACTAAGCCTGTGGTGTGTACATGCAATAATAATTCATAATGAACTAGTGACATCCATCAGGAGAGGATGGAGCACAAAGACCACAGCTTCATCTAAAAGCCTGAGAAAACCTGTGCATTGGTCTTATCCAATTGCAACTGGCAGTAGACACACTACTGCAGCATTCAGACTGTTTATTTTATGAATTTCAGAGTGGAAAGTCATTCAGTGGAAAGTGGTCCAGAAGCAAATCGATTTCCTTTGCCTGTGCCCCTAAGTTTGATGAATAGAGCCTTTGGTAAAGCTACCGAAACTCTTATTCGTGGCAGCTAGTTCATGGAGTCCAATGTTGTTCTTGGAGCTAACTCTGAGAATGGGACATTCAAGATTTGGGGGTTTAACTACATATTGCAAAATCTTTCCTAAATTGCCTCCACATTAATATAGGTTTTGCCTTGTTTCTCTTACGCTTTTTCCATACTAATTGCTAGCAGAGAGTTCTTCAGTTACTTCTGCATTATGACGAAGGGGATAACATGTTGCTGTTTGTTCTATTTTAGGAAACTGAACAATTCGCTTCACCCTCAATGGCTTCAGTGTTTATTTTTGTAAGATTAAAGACAGAGTGCATATGGCAATAATTCTGGTATTTCTTCTTGTGGATGAATCATACAGAACAGTCGGACACATTGGGAAATCATATTACTGTGTATTTTATTATCAGAAAGGGTCGTAAGCAGTAAGTGATAGAAGTTCAAACTCTCAGTAAAAACAGGAGGTTAATAGAAACATGGAACATTTGAAGTTGGAAGAGACAGATGGAGGTCATCTGGTCCAACCCCCTGCTCAAGCAGGGACACCTACATGCGGTGGCCCAGGACTGTGGCCAGACAGCTGTTGAATATCCCCAAGGACAGAGACTCTATCACCTCCCTGGGCAACCTGTGCCAGCCGTCCTCACAGTGAAAGAGTGTTTTCTGATGTTCAGAGGGAACCTCCTGTGTTTCAGTCTGTGCCCACTGCCTCTGGTCCTGTCACTGGGCACCACTGACGAGAGCCTGGCTCCATCCCTTTGGCACTCTCTCTGCAGGTATGTATACGCATTGGTGAGATCCCCCTGAGCCTTCTCTTCTCCAGGCTGAACAGTCTCAGCTCTTCCAGCCTTTCGTCATAGGAGACATGCTCCAGTCCCTTCACCATCTTTGTGGCCCTTCGCTGGACTCTCTCTAGCATGTCCGTGTCTGCCTTGTACTGGGGAGTCCTGAACTGGGGTCCAATCATCCACTCCAGCATTAAAACCGCATTAAATAAAAACTTTTAAAATCAAAATTATGGCAAATAGTAGCTGGTTTTCCTGATTTGGTATGTTAATTAATAATAGAAATTAATAATGTAACTTTCACTGATGCTACAGGGAAGAGTTCTGAGGAAAAATGCAGACCAACAAGAAAGCTGTTAGCAAGAACTGCACGTGTGTGAGCACAGCTGCATGCTTTAGCTCAACTACCTGAATGTTTTGATCAAAAGAACCCAACAGCATCATTTACCACCTAGATAACTCTTAACCTTTTTGTCTCAGTCCTCAGTTGTGTGAGGAAGAGGAATCCATTCCTATTCCTTTCAAAAAGCCCACTGCAGTCAGTCCTGTTCTGTAGGCCTAGTAAGATACCAGAAGTGGTACAAAAGCAGACAAGAGGAAGCTGGCAACAGTACGGGAGGGCAAAATGGGCAAGTCATCACCAGAATCTACAAGAAATCCTGAGAGGGACTGTGTTGTTGAATTAGTCAATTGTCTTTGCAATGCGTTGGAAAGAAAAATACAAAAGCATTTACATATCTGATGAGTGGAAAGAGAATAGGTACAGAAAGGTTCAATAGACTATGAGATCCTAGAATTGAGTCTGTCCTAGATAGCTACCTGTTGTATTTTACAGTACATCTACATGCTGTTTAATCTTACATAACAGCAGGCATCTCTCACTATCCCACTTTTCTACTCTCTGTCTTTCCTTCACCAGTGTAAAACTGGATGTATTAATTATGAGGCTTTAGAATGAGCTGTTCTGGTTCACTGATCCACCAGACAAATATTCTAAAAAAAAGAAGGGTACATTCTCTATCAGATCAGCAGGTTTGTCTGACTCACTGCATAGCTGTATGATTATTTCATATGACATAAATGACTGGGTAGAGCTTGCCACTTGCGATGCACAGGAAGAGAGAAGAAAGTATGGGAACATCTCTTTTTGGCAACAGCCGACAATTAAGGCAGATTAGGTACAACACAAAAGAGCATCCTCACAGTGCAATAAATAAAGTTTCTGAATCTGGCTTGTCCTGTTGAACCCATAAGGACTCCCATCAGTCTGGGGTTTTTTTATACCACTTCACAGACCCTGCCTCACCACAGTCAGACTTCTTGCTGATAGTAGCATCTCATGAACTATGTGCTAGGCCCTGTACCATCTCTGGTTCTTACACACATATCAGTTCCCCTCTTCAATGACTGGGGAAAAGGCCTTGAAGACAAGCAGATTAAGGAGTGTAGACTACGAAACAACAAAAAATGACATGTGGCTCCAGTTACAGAGAAAGAGGGTAATCTTCTCATCAGTGTTATTCATTGCCTAATCCTCAATAACATAAAGTAACATGCAGGGGCCTAATGTAAAATGAGGGGCTAGTATTATCATTACTGAGTGAGTACTCAGACTTGTTACCTTTTTCCTCTCCAATTCTATTTACTGCAGAGGTCTTCTATTTAAAAGTTTTCTGAGTAATTATGAGTAACACAAAAGACCTTGGTCCAATGCCCTTTCCCCCTTGTCCTGAAATTCAATAGGAAATGCTTCTTTGATGACCTTTGGATGTAATGCTGTAATGACAGCCTCATCGCTGCAGATACGTTGAAGTTACATGCTGGGCTGATGAAACCACAAAAAGTTTTGGCAATTCTTGTCTTGCTGAATAAACATGGTTCTTGGCCCCTAGACATTACATTCAGGAAGGGAAAAAGGGGTCAGTAAAAGCAGTTGAACTACAAAACCAGCTCTCTATCTACAATTCTCATTTCTCGGGCTACTGTTCTGCCATGCTGAGAGAAGAGCAAGATAGTTCTGTTCTTAGTTTTTAGGTGTCTCTTGACTAGCAACTTCTGACACATCTATTTCAGTCCTTCTTCAGAAAAAAATCCTTTGGTCTCCAAAGAGTATTCCAGTCTAATCAAAGTGATTTCTCCCTATTTCTCTACATTTTTCTCAAAGTCCAATATTGATACTCCTATTGGTTTCCTATGTGGTTAAACCAAGGCAGGAAAGTGGAATTAAACAAAAATTAAAATACTGGAAATATGAAATCCATAACTACATTCACAAAAAAGTTTATGCCTACATGATTCATACCAAGAATCCTTGAAAATATAAAGCTCATTCACCCTTGAAACTTTCTCAACCTGTTTCTTCCTAAAACAAAGTACCTCAGCTTTATCCTGTCAACTAGAATTTGACTAAAGACTGCATTTTATGTCATCCTTTCTGATCCTTACTCCTTTCAGAGTCAATAGTAGGAGCCACTAGGGCTATGTGTTGTCACTGGGAAACTTTAATAACACTTTTCTTTTGCCTTCAAGTGAAAAAGGAAACAGAAGGCAGGACTAAAAATATGTATTTCTGAGTGTAATTTGGCCTTGTTCTTATTACTTTCTTCAGTCTATCTTCTTTTTGCACTGTTGGGATTTCTTTGGGGAAAAAAGGCATACAGAATAAACATGAACTGCTTGTCTTTTCACTGATTCTTCTCCTCATAATTAGACCCTTATTTCCATGATAAACTAGAGTAAGTTTGTTCTCCGAGTCCTGTTGAATTTACCACACTAATCATGAGATGGGGCTAAAAGTGATGTGTAGTCTCTAAGTACACAAGATCTGATGTAGTTGAACATAGTCTTTCTTGGTGTTGTGGTGATAGTAGTCTCAACTAGGTCACCATGCAGCTCTTGACATCAGACTGTTACTCCTCATTTAGGGACCCCTGAAGTCAATAGCAGCTTTGATGACACCTGAAGTCAGGACATGCGTGCGCCACTTCTGTTAGCCCACTCACTCTACTCCCACATGTATTTTCTGGCTACTTTTTTAGACAATTTCCTTCAGAGTTTCTTGCAGTACTTTCCAGGCTGGTACATAAAATTCTGAGGCTGTTTTGAAAGCCAAATCCTCAAAATACCAAACTCTCTTTTCAACTGCCAATGTTTTTATGAGAGAAATGGAACTGCCACTGCAGCTTCTAAGCTTTTATAAGTAGTTGGGTCTGAGTCAGAAATGGCTGTGACAGTGTGTGAAGCCTTTTTCCTGCTCCTCAGTCACAAAATCCTCTTACATGAATTGTACTCATTTCTCCTGCTCCAGGACTGGCAGCTGCCAACAACTAGGGTCTGCTACCCTTTAAATTTTATAGAGATAATGTTCCTAATAAAACAGCAAACAGGTCATGCTCTATAGCTACGTATAATCATATATGATCATTTCTCAGTTCCCTGAGAAAAGAGTTGTAGCCACATATTTTGGAAAGACACTGGAGTATGTAAGAGACCTCTTCTTCCCACCCTGATCCAGTTCTGAAAAACACTTCCTTGGGAAGCCCAGGGTTCTGTTAAAAAACAATTCTATTATTCTGAAATGTGATGCCTTCCAAACACATCTGTTATTCAGAAAAAAAAAAACCCCAGATAATTTGCAACTGGTTAGGGGAATCAAGCAAGTAATTTAACTAATTTCAACTACTTATTCATAATCCTGAGTATGTGCTCAGTCTTATAGCCATTACCTGCATAATATTACTGACAGAACATGGTATTACTGACAGCAGCTGGGATTACTCATGCCAGAAGCTTGCTTTCCCCCCAGCCCCGCCCCCAAGGCATCACTTGTAGCTTCTGTAGCTTTGAATGCCTGGGAAGATCCTTTGAAAACATACTTTCTGTTAAATTTACTTGTTTTGCTGACATTACTGCTAGGTAGATAAGAAAGGCAAAATTCACCGTTTGCTTTATCATGTCGTTACGCAATGGGGAGAGAAAAAATTTCCAGGCAAGATAAATGTTACATTAGGCATTTGTAGATACTGATGCTACCTGGTTATCCAATTTCAGACAGGATGCCACGGCTTCACAGAGTGACACAGAGGTCTGTATACTGCTGGAAACAGTATCTCAGACAGGTAGTCAAAGCATCATCTCACAGCACAATTTTGACCTTGCTGTGATTCAGGATGAGCTAGCTGCACTTGATTTCTTGTCAGCATGCTGATGTCTTAATAGCAGAGATAATAGCATCCACTGGAAGATAGAGACACAGTTGTCATTGTACTGCTGGAAGCTGCTCCAGTGAGGACTCATCACTTACTCTCCCAAGAGTAACTTTTGAAAAATACAGATGGTACCTGCAACTGAGCCACTGATCTCTGTGTAGCAATGATGTAGTGATATAAGTCACTGTGCAGGCAGATGAGCTAAAACTTTTTGTAAATCTCTGAAAAAGTCAGTGGGAAGGGAAGAGAAGCAAAGGAAAGGAAAGGAAACCTGAAGCCTTAACTTCATGTTTATCCCAGCTTGCCACAGTATGAACTTGTGCCTGTCTTCCTTCTTAGCTGTCTCTCATAGATGATCTGCTCCTGTCCCAGCTTTCACAGAGGAGTTCTTTCTAATGAATCAATCTGAAAGCCGTCGTCATCTTATTTTCCTCTAAAAATCAGGATTGGGACACCTGACAATTTTGCTTATTCAGGTCATGGCTGAAATACGACTTGTGATAATATCTGTAGTCATGCAGACCTATTCTAGGTCTGAAGGAAGAAGTGTGAATCACACCTTTATCTATGAATCAGTAAGACATTCAGACACAACTATGGATAAGCTTCGTATAATCAGATCATAGCTGTGAAATGTCTCCTACCGCTCATACCTTCTGGCAGAAAAGACGACGTGGATACTCTTAGTCTCAATACAAAAACACCCTTAGCCAAGTTGATCTTTACATGCTGCCAAATGCACAAATCCTACACTACCAAGTGTAAAAATCCTACTCAGACAGAAAATGGAATTAATGGGGAAGCATCACAGACAGAAGACAGAGAGGAGAGAAGGTCAGCCAAAAAGGACACCCCTGCTGGAAGGCTTCCCCAACTTGCTGTTCATGTGCTCTTGAGTATCCTGCTTTGACAGAGGCAAACAACACTTTGTAATAACTGAGTTTACACTGGTGCTAAAGAGGCAGAAAAAGAGATCCCAGTTCTACTTTACATTTCAAACACTCATTTTGGTTTTCTAAATGGTTTGAATCTAATTTCCTAATGACATTATAATTTATGAACCATGTCATTAAAAGACAACACTTCAGCTGTGGATGACATGGTTTATCCCCTAGGGGAACATTTGCTGCATTGGGCATAATATACATAGCCAATGTGTTTATGAAATGAGTACCAATTTTGTCTTCATGTTCAAGAAGATTTACTGGCTCAAATTTACAGATTGGTGTCCTAAGTGTGAAAACAGTAGTTTGCACATCACATGATATATCAGTCTGCTTTTATAGCAATGTATGAACACAACAGTTGTGAATAAACTCCAGATTTACAACACTACTGAGGTCTTCTACAAAGGCATACATATAAAGATGTCACTTCCCTGGCTATGCTGTCCAAAGTTAGAGAATTTTGACACAGAACATTGCTAAAACTAAGCAAGTGCTGGCTTTTCTGTCAACTGGGGGAGAGACAGGGCATAGCCCCAAAAAGGAAAAAGCTTTCCTGGAACTGAATTTTAAGTATTCACTGTAATCCCTTGCCTTCAGCAGCAGCCACAACTGGCAATCTTAGGGGTGACTTTTTTCTCACTTGTCAGGTTGATGGAAGGAAAGATGTGAAGGAAGAGAACTGTAAAAAGTGAGTTCCCTAGAAGCTTGCAGTGCCAATGAAATCATAAGAATGCTAATGTTTAAAGAAGCCTGAACATTTTGGAACAGAGCAGTACATGGACTTTATCAATCTGATGTTTTAATGAGGAGAAAATGCCACCAGTAGTTTGCCAAGCCAAAATTTCTCCAAGAATACCACTGACATATCCCTAGATACAATCAGAGAAACATTGCTCTGTTTCTACTTTGCCGCTGCTTCTGGTAGAAACCAGGGCCATATTTTAAGATATGTAAAAACTGACATAAAAATAAATCAGCTTCCAGGTAGCATTTGTGGGATTTGATTTAAATCCATCAAAGTCCATTTTGAACAGAAAAACAATAATCAATGTAAGGCTTTTGGGGCTCTAATGAGGATTATATAGAATTTAATGGATTAAATAATATAAATGGGATTCTGTAATCTGTTTCACCATCCAAATCATTACTTTGTCAACTAAAACTGTGAGATGTGCCATACAAAACATTATGTAATTAAGGTATGCTTCCAGACATAGAGAAAACATGGCATCCAGCAAAGTATAAGCAATCTAAAGACTGAAGAAATAACAAAAGTTTCAATGGTGTTACAATTACACTAAGCATTTCAGCATATCAAACACAATGTGAAGTCATATTTCTGAAAGCATTTCCCAGTAAAATGATATTAACACATCTGATCCTTGAGCTATTTCCTTTGCTTGCAGTCACAAATTTGATACCTTTTCATAGAATCATGGAATGGTTTGGGTTGGAAGGGACCTTTAAAAGTCATCAAGTCCAATGCCCTGCCATGAGCAGGGACATCTTCAACTAGATCAGGTTGCTTAGAGGCCTGCTCTGTTTTTTCAGACCAGTTTAAATTTCCCAGACCATTTCCACTTCTTCTGACATGTTACAGTGCTTCATATCAATGGGTGATAAAACCAAAAAGCAGTAAAACATTTAATAACAACGTACTAAGAACAAATACTTACAGTTAAGGCTTAGCAGTCTTGCTTCACAGGAAATACAGAGAACACAAATGGCAAGTGGAAAACATGTAATCAGCATCAGTTTCTGATGAATTAAATATTGAGAAGTGACAGCAGTATGAGCAAATTGTCATTCCAGACAATTGCATTTCCATGCATTATGTATATTCTATGTATTTTGTAAGAAGTTCTTTTAAAATGCTTTGTGTAGTCTTCAGGGCTTAGGAGGTTGCTGACACTTTAAAAAAATCTTTAAAACACTACTCTTTTCCACTAGTTTAACTCTGTGAAATAAAAAAACAATACTGAAAAGTTCCCCAATGGCTGAAAGCTCCTTTCCCAAAAGTGAACAAGGTGTTTAAAATCCCCAGCTTTTCATGTCAGGCCTCTTGGCTCCTCTTTTGATAATGGGAGTTCAGTGCTGAGATTCTTCAGGCACCTCTGAACATCTGACTTGTAAATATAAAGTTGTATTGGGTCTGCCTAAGATGGAGCTAATTTTCCATCTAACAGCTCTCATAGTGCTGTGCACTGTATTAGTAGCTAGGAAGGTGTTGATAACACACCAGGGTTTTGGCTACTGCTGAGCAGTGCTTGCACAGCAACAAGGGTCTCTCTCCAACATCGCCCCCTCACCCCCAGAGGCCAGTGGTCTGGGGGCGGGCAAGAGTTTGGGAGGGTACATAGCCAGGACAGCTGACCCAAACTGACCAAGGGATATTCCACACCATATGACATCTGCTCAGCAATAAAGCTAAGAGAAAGGAGGAGGATGGGGGGGGGGGGGGGCATTCATTATTACGACATTTGTCTTCTGGAGCAACTGGTAGGTGCACTGAAGCCCTGCTCCCCGGGAAGTGGCCGGACATTGCCTGCTGATGGGAAGTAGAGAATAAATCTTCTGTTTTCCTTTGCTTCTGCACGCGGTCTTTGCTTTTGCTTTATTAAACTGCCTTTTTCTTGACCCATGAGTTTTTTCTCCTTCTCATTTTCTGGAGGGGAGTGATAGAGGAGCTTGGTGGACACCTGGCATCTGGCCAAGGCCAACCCACCACAAAAGGGTCCCACTGCCATCAGTGAAGCTCTCCAAAACTGAGAATCAGAATTATTTCCAAATTACCTAGAATTCCTTTCTCAAAAATAACACATTCACATTACCACTCATTACCAGCACTACAATAAACCCTTTGGTGAAATACAAGGGTGGCTGCTGTAATAAGTTACTGGACACAAAATGTAGAATTTTCAAAGCACTCTAGAGTAGGATTTCTATAAAATAGATCACTTAGAATAGGGAGAATCAACTTAGAAGAGATAACAGAGAAGAAAAGAAGACTAGCTTCAATGGCATTCATTTGAATATTGCAAAACCCATGCAAACACCACTAAAATGTCAATACGTGCAAAGTTATTGTACCATGCTAGTCAGGATACTGCTTTTTTTCAAGTGCAAGAAACCATCACACTTTCCTAGATACTGTGACACAGAAATTCTTAACGAGGACCACTGTACAGAAGTTTACATATGACTGACAGTAACACTGTTCAAACAAAAGATGCTAAGGAAAAACACCAACTATATATACTTGCCTACAGCTGAGCACTTACTGCTTATCTTGTAAGCAGCACTAGCAGCCTTTCCTAGATCCTTATGTAATCCTGACAGAGTTCCTTTAGCTACTGCATACACTTAATGTACAAAAATTTATACAAAATTATTTTATATAGAGAAAGGATCATGGTATGTATTTCTCAGAAATTTGATCTCTGATTGGCAACATCTCCAGGAAGAATATTACAGCTCTAATAAAATATTTTCTTTACTTCACTGTATATTTTCATAATGACCCCGAAACATGCAACAAATAGGGTGTATCTAAGTCAAGTGTATGCAGGCAACTGCATATGTGTAAGTATGAAATGTCTTTCAAAGTTAAAAAAAAATATGCATGTGAAGAACTGACCCCAAATCTTTGTGGGCAGCTTGAGATATCTTTCTTACATAGTGTATTCTGTAAGATAGTAAATTAATTCATCTTTTTAGTAACACTGCATCTTACTGATTAGAAACCTACTAGATTGATGGGGTCCTTCATCAGACAGTACTTTTAGCAGGGTAATAACAATGCTGAACTTCAGGGACACTGAAATTACACATATCTGTTTCCTCTGTATCTTCTAAGCCATATTTCCTGCACTAATGAAGCTAACTTTGTACTTCTGTCAGCGTAGCAGGCTGCAGAGTGAGTTTGAAGAGAGAAATACAATTTATCTTTCGCTCATCTTGAAACAAACCACCAACATATTTTTGTCCATTTAAAACTATCCTTGAAGGAGCCTTCTCACTGGTTCTAGATACTCTGGTCTTTTCTAAAATTACCACTTTTCATATAAAAGCTCTCTAAACATCTGACCGGTACCTTCATGAATCGTAAAGGAAAAACTCTTGTACTTGTCATTGTCATTTTCTTCTTGAACAGTTGCAAGCCCCACTTTTCCTCTTGAATACTACAGTCCCCTCTGGTATTTGGAAGGTGGAGATCAATCTCAATCACATGCCTGCTCAATGCTGAGCATGTTAGTCATCTTCCAAGTGTTAACCTCTGAGCTGCTACGTACCTCCTAAAAAATTAATAAGCTTTCTCTGTTTCAGTCTTCCAGTTTCCTTCTTCCCCTACTTTCACCTTGCTCAAAAAAGCCCCAACAACTATATTAATAATAATTAAAACCTCACATGAAAAGATCAAAGCTGGATCAATTCTTCACAATAATCATACAACATGATGTTGCTCCACAGCTTTTTCAACTCACCAGTTGCATTTTTAAGGAAGGTATTCTCTCCTCTTTCCTCTTAAGAGCCTAGAGCCACAGGCTGTATATCCTGATTTGCACCTCTGGGCATTATCAAGCTAGAAGTATCGATTACTGGAACTTAAAGTTATTGACAAAGACATACTTTTCAAACACCTATGTACTTACCTTTAAGTGTGAGTAGTTCCATGGCAGAGAGACTGCAGCCATAGTTAAGGCATGTGCAAAAGTGTTTGGAGAACTAGTCTTTATTGTAAGTAATAATCAGAGAAAGCAAAACCCACATACTTTTAAAATGCTATGAAGTTTTAGCTTTTTTGCCTTGAAAACAAAGAAATCTGACTGCACGCTTCCTTACAGCTAGGCTTTACTGCTAGCTTTTTTCTTTTCCCCTAAAGAATCTTATGCAATTGCAGACATTAAGAAAAACAGAATTCAAATGAATGACTATGTGCTAAATGCTCACTGCAGTGAGATATGCAATTGCAGATAGCTCTGATATCCTGTAAACAAATGTGCTCAAAGCAAAAATGGTTCTGGCTCCAGCTGCACTATTTTGAAAACACGTTGCTGGTATCACCTAAATAAATGCTTTGGCCATTAGAGTGGAAAGGGTAACACTTCAAATTGCGTTTGGGTTCAAAATTTTAAAAGCTTAAAAACTATTCACCAAAGGAAGACACTTATCCGGAGCATAGGACACATTTATTTTGCATAAGTGCACCAGATGACATAAGTCTAAGCTATTTCAATGATTTAATAGAAGAGACAGTACATATGATACACTCTATCTTTCTGAAGTCACATAAAGGAAAAGACAAAAAAACCCACAAACAGAACTCCCCATAAACCTCTTTCTTCATTATTCATGAAGACCATATACAGAGACTTACAATTTGTGGACCTGAAGCTGGTTTTTTTTGACTGTGGTCTCTTAGAATTATATGCAATCACAATGGCCCTGATGTGTTACAGCTTTTAACCATTTTATAATTCAGACAATGTATAATATGAAGCAGTGTAATTTCTTAGTCTTTGTGGGATTAAAGTTTGGCTTTAAACATATGACTTTACGCTGCCAGTGATACACTAAAAACCCAAGAGAAGTAATACAATGGCATTGTGAAGCCTGGGAAAGATTACACACTTCCAGTGATTCGGGGTTGAGAATCAAAATCCCATTTCAAAGTGAGGAAATAAAAATAAAAGCTCAGTTACAGCAGGCTTACAGAACACTGTGCTTAGTCCAAGTTTTATTCTGGCAGCTGTCAAGCAGTTAACATTGATGAAAGTGCCTATAGAACCATAAAGCATTATTATTATGTATGTCATGCCCAGAATTCTTTTTACCTGTATAACATGATATACTAGAGCAATTTGGATATGAAATATTTCTATATCACTACGATAAATCATAGCTCACTAAAATGCCATAGTGCTGAAAGGAAGTGCTAGAATTACTGCCAATGCTAGTACTACTAGAAATCAAAATCTGTCAGATGCTATATGCTTAATATATCTCTCTTCTGTACCCATTTTAAATTGTAAAGAGCCCATCAGAAGCAATGAAACACCTCATTACAGATACTATTACTTAAATTGAAGACCGTCAAACAGTAGCAAATTATTCTTTTAAAGGCTTGATTACTTCAGAAGACAACAAGCACTACAATAACGCATGTCTGCTAGCTCTAAGATGCAAAATGTCCTGTGCACCATATTACAAACACAAGATAGTTTGATCATATTCTTTTAATGGGCTACATAATTTTTGTCACAATAGCTTCAGGTCCCTTGATCAATTTAAAAAAGAAAAAAAAAAGGCAAGAAATGACAAAATGTGCTTATCTGTAACTTCTACTCACACTTAAGGATAAAGGTAATATTTCAACTAAAAACTGCGCAGCCAGATGACGCCTGCTTTAATATTTGATCCATGTGGAAAGACTGAAGGAATTGGGGTTGTTTAGTCTACAGAAAAGAAAACTGAGGGGAGAAATGATAACAGTCTTCAAATCAGCTGCACCGAAGAGGTGAACAAATTGCTTATGGCTAGGGAGGATGGAACAGGAAAGAATGGTCTTCTGTAGCAGACCCTCTCCTGATTTTGCACTTTTTTTTTTAATAGAGAGAAACTGTGCCTGTACAAAACCACAGTGAATTCAGTGTCGTTCTCAGTTTGTCTGTGTAGAGAGTTTGTGGAGACTTCCAAAATCTTTAAGATAGTTATGAACAATTAAAGCAGACAAATGAACAGGTCATAACGGATTTTTACATACTATTCCCTAATTTTACTGTAAGGATTTCCTTCTTTTCACAGTAAGTACACAGCGTACTGTTTGTCTGGCTTTTGTGTACTTTCCATTTGATAGTCATGACATCAGATTCCTCCAAAAAGAACATGTACTTCTTTCAGTGTCAGGAAGAGATTTTCCATGTAAAATTGAGTTTTCATTGAACATATTAAGTTTCTGCCTCTTTTTGAGATTTCCTCTTTAAACATTGTTTTATCTGCTTCCAAAAATTATTTAGCAGCATCACCAATGTGCATAAACTTCCCAAGGTAATGTAAACCAGATTCTGTCTCATCTTGCTGTTTTTTAAATATCTTCAGTGCTATTAACCACTCATTTCATTCTTCCTGCCTCATACTGCCATCTTGTACATGGATGAAACATATTTACACTTCAATAAACAGGGAAGACATCCTTGCAAACACCAACATTTTTACTGAGAAAGAGTGAAAGGGAACTCTGGGGAGTACTGTGGATAGTATTATTCAGCATACCTACACTGAATAGGCCTTTCTATATTAAGGAGTATTAAATTAAGGAGCTTCCCAGCCATATCACCTTTTCTTGTCTTCCCAGGTCATTGCCTGGTCCTCTGCATGTCATGATTTGAACCAGTGTACTATTCTGACTGAAGTGCTCTAAGAAAATACAGTCTCATTAGCCTATATTCGTCTTCTTTCAGATTCAAAACTTAGAATTAGTTATGGCTCCACCTTTTCCCACATTTCTGTCAACATTCGTCTTATGACTTGCATGCATCTGGAGCATCAAAAAATGCTCTGTCCCACATAGGTCTCTTCCCACTCACTCCATACCTAAAAATACTACCCGCAGAGTGCTGAGGAATTTTAACATGCCCTCATATATGTTCCAGGAGGAACCTTTTTCCATTTTCATCATATCCCTCTGAACATCCCACAGTCTGTAACATACTTTGTTTAGTGTAAGCATAATGAATACAACTTCAGAGCAGGCAAATACTGAATAGGTAGCTGTAATAAAGGTAGACGGTAGTGATAAAGAGAGATGGAAATGGCAAGTTTTCTCCTTCTAGATTTTGACTACTGACATTTATGTGATTAGGTATATATGTGGGCTGCAAAAGGTTTCTGTGAGTATTTAGTTAAAATCCCTAACTATTTTCTAATATATTTGTAAAATAATACAGTCCTTTTAAATTTTATAACCAACTGCAGCAACAAATCAGTGTATCTTTGGATTTTGTTAGGATTCTGTAGTAAATCTTAACTCCAGAGCTAGTCAAACACCATTATTATGTGGTGACGCAATGCAAGGAAGGCAGCTGAATCATAATTTTAAATTCTTAGTACCTTATCAAACAGGCAGAGAAAATAAACACATACTCAGTTTACTCTGAGTAAACTCTCATACTCACATACTCGCTGACAGTGCAGTGACACATGAAAGAATCTAGCATAAGAGACAGTGAAGGTCTGGGTCTGCTTTGATATTTAAAGAATGTCAGTGTGTGAAATATAGCAACCACTAACAACAGGATCAAAGAAGTGCTTTAACCACCTATACACACATGAACTACTTTTGTTTCAGCACTAAGATGAACAGATCTAATTAGCTACAAGGAAACTGGGTAAATGTCTTGAACCATGCCCTGAAGCCCCATAGCCCCCAGTGCTGACAGTGAGTCCCCACAGGCAGGGCTTCAGTAAAGTCCTCAAGTTTTACAAAATGCCAGCATGTAGGTCAGATGTCAAAGTTAAGCCCCAGATTAGTCAAGGTGGTTCTTTGACTGAGGAGCTACAACCACAAATATTTTACACCTCTTGAGGAAAGAGGATCTATTTGTGTCAGTCAACAACTAAGCAAGATGATCATTCCGTGTTTCTGCTCATGCACTATGTGATGCGGAATCAGTAATCACCACTCTGTTGTGCCTGGGAAATGAGTTTTTACTAGTCGCCTGATGAGAATCTCATTGCATTCAGATGCATTAGTGTAGACAGCATGTGGGGCAGAATGGAAAACAGCGGAGAAGTGACATCCCCTGTGAAAAACAGTCTATGACCAAACTGTAGTCAAAGATGTGCATGAGGGTGTGCCTATGGTACATTTTATTTTGGATCAGGAGTGCACTTTTGAAGTGGATCTTTCCAACACCCCCACTTGCTGTGCTTTGGTTCTCAATGCAGAGAGGTCTTGCCATGCACAAACTAGATTTGTGTCAGATGAAACTAAACCAGAAGCTGTGTTCCAGAAGCATGCCCAGCACTCTTCAGCTGCTAGTGGGCATTTGGTCAGCTGGACAGATCACCTGAAAAGCACACAGCACAGATATATCAACTTTGCAGCACCAACTACTGCGTCTGCTACTTGCTAGCTGAGGCACAGCCTCAAGCTGAGAGGCTCAGTGGCAGTGACAGTGTAGCTGTGCCAGTGCGGAGCTTATTCTCCCTCAGGCACTCCACCTGAGCTCTGGGCTGGCTTTGCAACCAGCACCAAACTCTCTGCATAGGTGCTATGCCATATACCCAGAAACACAGCGCTGCAGAGTTTAATCCCGTGTGTGTTTACACGGGCCGCTGTCAGCCTCCTGCTTGCAGTATATCAGTATCTACCAATTATTTTTCTTCCACATACTGGCACTTGTGAGGCCACAAATTTCACTGTTCCAATTTACAAATTTTCTAGGGACTACTGTAGCAGCGACACCATTTGGGACAGGTCCTGAATGCAAACGATTTTGGAGCAGAGAAGGTAAATGGTCAGTGTCAAAAGCAAAGTAATTTGCTAGACTGGGATCCCTCTTCCCTGTCTCGGTAGGCAACGGCTTGGGAAAGACATTTGCGTTTGCTGAAGTCGCTTGCTGCAGCTCCTTACCGTTCAAAGCCAAGGGCGCCGACACGGGTGCCAAGCACTGCACCTGTACTGCTAACACAAAGGAAACCAGAAGTAGGGCCATGTTTCTGCTCAGCCCATTTAACACCTCAGAGATGAAGGACCAACGGTCCGCTGTCAAAACCCCCTGAACGCCCACTGTTTCGGCTACTGCAGCCACTTGTGGGCTCCTCGAGGAACCCCCCCCCCGTGCACACGGACTGGTTGAAGCCAAAACCCGGGCCACTTGGCCCCTCACAGGTAACCCCTGCTCCTGTTCGGCGAGGCCGAGCCCCCGAGGAGCCCACGCGCCCTCCCACCCCGCGACCCCCCTCTCCCCCCCCAAGCAACGGGCACCGCGACCCCTCCGGCATTTGTAACCACCCGAAACCCAGCCAGGGGGCCGGGGCGCACCCTGGCGGGCCCCCGTACCGAAGAAGGAGGAAAGCCCGCTCTGAAGACAGCCGCGGGGTCTGAGGGCGGGCGGCTGCCACCGCACCCCTCCCAGCGCCCACCTCAGCCCAGGCAGGCTCCCCCGCGGCCGCGCGCCCGACAGGCCCCGCCCGCCTCGCCCCTCCCATCCACCCTCCAAAGTTAAGCAGGGCCAGCCCCGGCCGCGACTCGGAGGGGTGACCTTACCGCCGCCTCCCCCCCGTCCCCCCCGCCACATGGCGCGGGAGGAGCCTCCCGGCGGCGGGCGCAGGCGCCGCAGCGCTCGCCTCAGCGCCATGGGCCGCGGGGGGTCGGCGGCGTTCCTCGGCGCTGTTGCTTGCCTTTGCTTCCTGGCCCCGGTGGCTGAGGGCTTCAAGAAGAGGGGACCCAGCGTGACAGCTAAGGTGACTCTCGCCCGCGGCCGGGGCGGCTCCGCTGGCCGGGAAGCCTCCCCGGCCGCCGGCCTGAGGCGAGTCGGGATCGGCCGGTCGTGAGGGGGGCCGCGGCGTCTCCTCAGCGGGCGCCCGAAGGGGCTTTTCTCCCCTGCCGGCTCCGCGCCCGTTGTCGGCGCTTACTGGGGGTGTGGGGGCCGCCTGGCAGCCTTTTACCCCGGTTTTAGAGTGTCGAGCTGGTCCCTCGCCGGCTCGCTCCTTCCCGGGCCGGATTCCGGGCAGAAGGGAGGCCCCTGCGGGGGTCGGGTTTGGGAAGGGCTCGGACAAGCGCCTTAACTTTCCCGTTGTGTAAATGCGTTGTGTGGTTGGTTTGGGGTTTTTTTTAACCCCTTTGGGCATGCCCTCTTTCTGTAGCCGCTGGCACGCCTCAAACTTGCTGGTTAGCTCAGCCTGCCTCTAGCTTACAGACTAGGGTTACTTGGCAGTTGGCAATTACATCCTTGCTTCTGCCGTCTCTGCCGCTGCCGTAGGCAGCGTGGGGGCTGCGTGGTGGTGTCCGCGCTGCGCTGAGCAGCGGGCTTTCACCCGCGCTGGGGCTCAGCTGTGCTGTATTTATTTTTGTCGTGCCCACCCCCCCGCCTTTGCTGAAACTCCTGGTGTTGTGAACTGCCACCTTATTGCCCCCTTGTTTCCCGCTCCCTGCCGCCACGGGCTTGGGCAGCTGCTGTGGGTCAGAACCGAAGCCGAAGCGCGTCGTCCCTCGGGGCGCGCTGCCGGCGGGGCGGCGTGCCGCGGCGATGCCGGCCTCCGCAGGCGGGACGGGGTTTGCGCCGGCGGCGTGTGCGGGAGTTGCGAATGGCACCGCCCGAGAGACGGACTGGCGGGCCTAGCAGCGGGCCGGGGGTGGACCCGGTTATCGCAACGTAGCGGCATCCCTTCCCAGAAAGTTTTTGCTGGTGCAGGAGGTCCGGCTTGGGATAAAGTAGGGATTAGATGTTTCTGCCCCCAACAACCTCTCCACCTACACTCACGAGGGAGTGCCGTGTTCCTGCTGAAAGATGCCCGCACTGGTGAAAGCGGGGCAGGGCAGGGCAGGGGCAGAGCTGCTCCCTCTGGCGCAGCCTCAGCTTCCTAAGCCACAGGCTGTGCCTTTTTCTCTGAACTTCGTTGTCACCATTGTCTACAACTGTCTACAGTTTCTAGTCCATGAATTGCAATTATTTTTTGGGGGGGTGGGGTGGGGTGGTAAATCTTGTAGGCTTTGGCCTCCAAATCATCTTCTGGCAATGTAGTCCAGTTTAATTGTGCCAATTTTCCTTGTCCAAGCCAGTCATAACTTTACAGAGCTCAGCAAATCACACCAGTTTTCTCTCTTTCAGCTTGCATAGTTTTATTTAATCTTCCTTCATATAAAACGTATTGCAGATCTTTGAGCATCTGTGCTGCCCTTTTCTCTGCCTTTTTCAGGTTGGTTTTACCATTCTGCAATAGAGAAGCCAGAATTACATGCAGCAGTTGGGGTGTGAACGCACAGTACAGATTTATACCATGGCGTAATTATGCCCATCTCTTGTCCTTATCCATTTTTAATTACTTTTAACATTCATTTTCCTTCTCTGACCTTCACAAGTCCAGAGCCAAACTTTCCATCAAAATCCGCATCAAATCAGACTCCAGATGTCTTTTTTGAGTGGTAGCCAATTTAGGACCCCTTATTATGGCTATAGAGTCCTCTTCCACATGTAGTGTTTTGCATTTGTTGTTTTATTGCCTGGTGTCTAGGAGTCTTCCCCCCCCGAATAATTGAATACTTTTGGATGTTTTTTCATTTTGATATACACCATCTTGGGTAAATTATATATAAGTTCATGAGAACCAGCCAGTCTTACTGGTGCACTCTTTTTCATTTCAGTCATGAAATACTTACTGCAAATTGTAAATAAGATTAAGTATTTATATAAATATTAATAAGACTGAAAATTTATAATATATATTTTCTTTAAGAGTTTTTGGTGAAGAATCTGGCCAGATGTTTTTTGAGATTTGAGTTTGCTGTGTTGACTGTGCTTACTGAGTTTCCAGAGAACTTGAGAAAATATGTTTAAAAGAACATGGTTTCTTTACACAAAAATGGCATCTAGGGCTAGCAAATATTTCTGTATTTGATCTCCTGGCCAGAAATGTGCATAGACATGTTATGTGGTGCATAATTAAAGTGCAGAGCTTTCAAAAAATCACCAAGCTTGTAGCACAGGTGTGTGGAATGCTAACAGGAAGCCAGGAACTTACTGTTTGTTTACAAGCACAGAATAACCTGAAGCAATGCTTTTTGGAAGTATTGGATTTGCTGCTTAGGCGAGCAGCCCTGCCATGAATGAAAGCTTCAGGTTGGGTTAGGCTTACAACATATGGTGGATGTGTCTGCATGTGGTCTCTGCAAGTGTTTGATGTTACTACTATCTGGGGTCTTAGCTTGGTAGCCTTGGTTGTGTTACTTATATATGCTTATATATTTCAGGCTGTCTTTCTACTAGGACAACATTTCCAGGCAAAACAAGGTGTGTTTAGAAAACGTAGGCAGGCAATACCCCTTACTTAGATAACCCTGGTGGCAAAATTCAGAGAGGTATGCTCATAAAAATGTTAAGAAGTTAGTGAAAGTGTGCTGTTAATACTTTGGGAGCCACACATCTAAGTAGTATGTTATTTAGTGCCAAGTGCCAAGGAAATGAATGAGGTGTATCAAAAGGAATTTTATTTTCTTTATAGAGCTTTTATAGCATTAGCCAAAAGTTCAACAGTCAAAACCACATGGGAGATCAAGAAACGGTAGAAATGTTTAGTAGGACAGCGTGAAAGAGGCATTCATGTTGGAGAGACTGTGGCCATTTATTATCATTATTGGACTAATTTCTGAGTGTTGCAGACAAGTAATATTTGGTCAAGCACCACAAGGAACAGCAAATACCACATCATAGGAATACACGTTGCTGTTTCCTAGAAGTTGTAATAGTCTTTATGTAACTTTTTCAGAACTTCAAAATGCCTCATTTCCTGACAGCTGTTCCTATTTTCAGTAATTGTTGGAACATTTTTGCATCTTCAAATATGCATTCATATATTCCGAACTATATTAAAATGCTTCATAACTCATTTGCCTTTTTGAAGTTGCATTTTAGCAACATCTATGTTGAAGCTTTTAGGCAATCAGGTGAATAATGTAGCGTGGTTATTTCTCTTATCAGGTTTGAATTCATATTTGGGAAAGCAACTCCTTGCTTGAGTGGTAGGATTTTCTTCCCACTGTTTGTCAATTTAACTAAATTTAGGCTTTCACCTACACTTAATCACATGCATACTAATGCCTAGAACAGTGAAGATTATGAGTGGATAGCAATATTGTTTGTGGGGAGTGTCAGTACTGTAGTTCCTTGTTATTGTTCACCACACTGGAATAGCGTCATTGTTCTTCCTTATTTTCCTATTTCATCTTTTCTGTACAGCTTTGAAGATGTGCATTTCTGGGAAAAAATCTTCTTGAACACTACCTTCAAACTTTTGATACAGCAGTCTCACTGAGCCCTTAAAAGCAGTAAGAGTCAAAATGTATAGTCACCAATTCTCAAACATTTTTCTGCATAATCTGATTTTGGTAGCTCTGAAAGGATTTTTCTTGAACAGCACTCTCAGAAATTGAAGGATACTGTTAATACAGACCAGCCAGAAGCAGTTTGTTACCACCTTATGCTTTCAAAAGCTTGGCCTTTTTGTTGTGCTCATGTTTGTATCACTTTTGTTGTTTTCATAAAAACATTCAGGTGTTCTTTGATGTGAAGATTGGAGACAAAGATGTTGGCAGAATTGTAATTGGATTGTTCGGAAAAGTTGTCCCGAAGACTGTGGAGAACTTCATTGCACTGGCAACTGGAGAAGTACGTTTGTGGTTTTCTTCCACTGTTTACTCAAGTTTGGATTGGGAAGTAAATGCTTGTTTAATGCTGTTTCAATTGTGAACTGTCGATTTTAGTTCAGTAGAGCTTGTGCAAGAGTGCCATCCCCAAGGCTGTGCCCTGGTATGTGTCTTCTCATGTCCTTGGGGCTTGGTTCACAAGATGTAATTACGAGATGTTGGATATCACCCCCTCAATCTGTCCCTGCCATGCAGATCTAGCATGTAGAGGTACTGTGGTCAGATACCAGTCAAATAAAGACAATGGCTTTGATCACCTGAGTAATACCTGCTTTGTGGCAGTAGCCCAGCTCCATTCACCTGTATCTCAGTTTCATTTGTTTCTTGCCAGTATTTGTCTCTGGTGGTGGTATATTCTGTGAGATCTGGCTACTCACTACATGTGACTACTTCCATGTGACTGTATAGAATTGGATGTTACATTCATTTAAAGAATCATTTCATTTTCTTAGAGAGGATATGGATACAAAGGAAGTAAATTTCATCGTGTGATCAAAGACTTCATGATTCAAGGAGGAGACTTCACAGCTGGAGATGGATCAGGAGGTAAACACGCTTAGTATCTTACAGGTTCCCTGTCCTTTTTCGAATGTCTGCTGAGAAGATGGGCAAACCAGCATATTCCCTCATTCTTTCAGCTCCCATAAATGAAAAATAACCCAAACACTTGTATTGGAGCATCTAGTACTTTTCCAAGCATCTTGGAACACAAGGCTGTAATTATGTGGATTTTCTGATTATAAGTATGTGTAGAGCTTCCTTTGTCCTCAATTTTTGCAGATAGCTCTTTTCTGTCTGTGACTTGTCCCCATTCAAGAAGCATGGCTTTGTGTGGTGGGCTGGAGCCACTTGACCAGCTGAGCTGCTCCTACAACATACTGTCTCCAAAAGACGGATGTCTCCACCCTTCCCCTGCTCTGGCTTTGTGACGACGCTCCTTCCCTGAGGCACTCATTGATTGTGTGTATACATGAACCAGTTGAGTCATCAGCAGAAAACAGTGAAAGCGTGTAGAGGGAAGGCAGGTAGGGAAGGAGTAGGCTGTCCTTTCTGCCCTCGGGTCACCCAGTTCTGTGGAACCTTCTGAAATGTGCTGTGGGAGGGAATTCAGGAGTAGAGAAATTAGAAAATGAGGGTCATGCCCTCTGCCCTCTTTTTTCTCCTACTAAGTTTAAAACCATAAACTTACTGGTGGTGTGAGTTTTTGCTGTGTGTATCACTTCTCCCTCCTGAGCCTCCAGAAGACCAGTTCAGTGAGCTAAGGAGGGCAATCCCAGCGCAGCATCTCGTGCATTGCATGCAGTCTGGCTTCTCATTTCTTCTCTTCTGTTATGTGTACATTCAATGTTGGTGATTTCCCCGCTGGGACAGAATGGGAAACACACATTCCTTTTCCTTGCAGAGAACAATGGGGAAGGCCAAAATACCAAAGACAGTTTTAGCATTAAAGGTAGGCAGGGTTTGTTTCCCTGCTAATACTGTTTATTGGGATGGTATCTGCTGGTGTTGGAAGCAGTGTACCCATTGTGGTAGGCACTGTACAAATAAAGAATGAGGGAAGACATCCGTCTGTTTTCAAAGTGGTGATCGTTTGAACAGGACTTAAATGGTTTCCCTTCTGAACAATTTTAGAAACATCAAAATCCTTATGTAAGGATTCCATTATTATTCCACTCAGAAATTCCACACTGAGTCTTTTAAGCTAACTTCCATTTGTTCTTCATGTATTTAAACATGTCTAAAGCAATTTCTTATCAGGAGGAAAAGTTGTAAAAGTGAAGACTAAAATTGTCACAAAACATGGCAACCTTACATTTAGTGGCCATAATTATGTACTTTAAATTTGTTCAACGGGATGAAGTATACTATTGTTCAGTGCCGTATGTAAGCAGGACCTTTGAAGGTACTCGGCTTGCTTGTTAAATTCAAAGGATAGAGCATCATGAGCTTTAAATACTCTCCTCTTATATGTGGTGTTTTAGCCTATCTTTTTCTTTACACATAAAATGCTTTCAGTTATGGAATCACTGATGGAAGTGATGTTGCTGTACTTATTCAAACAATGAATCTTCAAGTTCTGAATTTATACTTTGTTTTTGCCATTTTTGAACAAAGGTGGGATGGGGTGGGTGTTTGATTTTTGTTGGTTTTTTGTTGTTTTTTTTTTGTTAAGGTTTGCTTTCGTATTTTGTGTCATAGGAAGAAGCATCTATGGAGAAAGGTTTCCAGATGAGAACTTCAAGCTCAAACACTATGGAATTGGATGGGTTAGCATGGCTAATTCTGGCCCAGACACCAATGGATCCCAATTCTTCATCAGTGTGACAAAGCCTTCTTGGTTAGATGGAAAACATGTAGTATTTGGCAAAGTTCTTGATGGAATGGTAAGCTAAAATTAGTGGCAGGGTTAATCCAAGAAAATCTGGACAAATTCTGCTGCATTTTATCTGTGTTAGTGTAATTTACACCGTTGTGGTTCGAAAGTGTTTATCTAATATGTACATGGTAGAAAATGATAGTGAAGAGCCTGGAACTGGATGATTTAGAACTGAAATAGCAAATGGTGACTGCAGAAATGGAATTTAAATCGTGCCTTTGGCTTTCACAGCTCTTGTTTCAGACCACTAACCACTGAAATGAACACTGACATCTTTGCAGATTACAAATGGAGTAAGTTCAGGTCCCCCTTTCACTAACACTGTTAGCCATGAAATAATTGTATTTCTACAAGCTAAAATCTAATTTTGTAGCATGTACTAGGCATGGAAAACACTTTCATTGTTACAGTTTTTAGAAGCATGTAAATATAAAGTTTACAAATACATGTATTCAGATCTGTGGGGAAAAAAAATGTAGTTAATTCCCTCAAACCATACACAGCTGCAAAACTGTACAAGGGCCAAATAGAATTTAAGTTTAAAAATGGTTCTTCCAACTGATTATACTTCCAATAGTCTGGTTTTCCTTTTAAATTATTCCATTTAGTCTGTGTTTTGAAACGAACAGGGGAAACATGACCTGCTGCACTGACCAGTTCTTTGAGGAGTTTGAGAACCTCATTAGAACACTTGCACTGCACTCCCACATTCATATTGAAATCTGTTCTCATGAGCTACAGTAGTAGCTGAAAATTTTTGAGGAGAGACTTGGACTAAGTTTTAGTTTAGTTAGATTAATGAACAGATATCCAAAGCCAGGTAGTCAGTATTCCTAACTAAATTTTGTCCTTTAAAAATACTACTTTAATTCGTTGCTTAGCATGAGGCCCGTAGTTTACCTGTACCTGTCTGACTGGAGGGCTTTGTACCACACTTAAAATCTGTATATCTGTGTGTTACACTAAAGGTAGAAGCAGTCATCAGATTTCTTGAAGCATGGACAGTTATGCTGTATGACTAGAAAAATAATTTTTGCTTATCCTTTATGTTCTCTGGATTCACTTTCTGCTCATAGGCTACAGATAGACCCTGTATATGTCCTACGTCGATTAGCTGAAAGGGTATTTTGTTGCCTCTTCATGATATTTTTGTTGGCTGAAAGTTTTTATAGAAGGGCAAACAGCCTCCCATGTGCTTCTCTCAACTGTGTGTGGGTTGTAGAGTGGCACAACTGTTAATGTGTGTGTGTGGGAAAGGCACATGGGAACTCAACAGGGTAAAGGTCTTTGTTCAGAAGTTGCTTAATAAATTGTAATGCTAGGAGCACTTAGTTGTTTACCTGGTACCAGACTTGAGCTATTGGAGTTTCCTTGGCTAAACTGAATTTTATTTTTTTTTTTACAGTCTGTGGTGCACTCAATAGAACTCCAGCAGACAGATGAACATGACCGGCCCCTTCAAGACTGTGTGATTGTGAACAGTGGCAAAATAGCTGTAAAAGAACCATTTGTAGTTGAAGTAGGCGACTGGTGAGACCAACAGTCAGAATGCAAAGTAAAACTTGATCACTTTTCTTTAAGGCCTGTCTTTGACTGATCTCAACTATCCATTGAGTTTGTCTCAAAACATAGGAGGCTATATTTAGACAATACTTACCATTTGCCAATATAACAACTTGATGGAGCTGTCACTCCTTGAAATTCAGGACATACCCCACTAAATACTAGATCTTGCAGAAAAAGTCTCATGAAAAATTTTAGAACTACTTCTGTTTTTTCAAGGTTCTCTGGAAATTTTTTGCAACATTTGTTTCTGCCTTTTCAACTGAAAATATTTTCTGTAACAGTATCAGCATTTTAAAAACAAACAAAAAATTAAATACAGGACTTTTTTGAATAAATAAACTTTGATTTCAAATAAATACTTAATGAAGAGGTTTTTTTATTTCCCCCCACAAAGGCCTTTTTTCTCACCTCAGTAAATTCTGCAAAATAAGCAGGGGGTGCTGCTTTCCAGGAGATGAGGTTGTAAGGTTACCGCAGGGATGGTAAATTTCTCTCAGTGTGTCAGATAAAGTCCAGACTGTCTTTCAAAAACCCACAGTATTCAGATACAATCCTGTAACCAAGAAACAGCAGCTCTGTCTATTGTTAAATAAGATCATCAGTTAGAAACTGATTAAAATAGAGTCCCTTGTTTTACAGCACAGTGAATTTTGTAACACCAAGCTAATGTTATTTATGATAAAGCTGAAATGCTTTTTATTGCAGTTTTGCTGTATATCAGAGATGCAACTTTAGGTTCATTATTTTTAATGCTTCTAAAATAACTCTTAAGCTGACAACTTAACTGGTAGCTTTTAAAGAAAGTCACCATAAGGTACCATTTAAAAGACAGCTGTATTTGTTAGGTTCTTTAAGTGAGTTATGTAGTACTCCACAGGAAGATGTGGATTATTTCTCTTGAGTTTCCAGTGTTGTGGAACTCGAAGATTGAAGAGTCAATGCCAAGATCTGACGAAGGACTCATCCACCTGTGCAGTAGGCAGCATATCACTTAATCTTTGCAGTGACTAGTTTCCTCAAGGGTGTCCTGGAGCCCATGTGAGGTATCCAGACTTTGAGTGGTGCAGGGGAAGAGGGAGTACCTACAGCACAGAGCTTGGAGGTACCTACTGGCACCCCCTTCCCAAGGAAACAGGAAAACACAGTGGGCAGGGATTTACCTCAGGTCCTCCTGACATGTCATTTGTCCTTACAAGGGTGCTTCTGTGGTTCACTATCCATACCTGGGGCCTCTCCTGAGGGTAAATACTGACACTTTTTTTTAGAGACCTGTGAAAGGATTACAGTCCTCTTTAAAAACAGAGCTAGAGAAGAATGTGTCAAGGGCCTCTAAATTTGCCTAGTACTAGGCAATCAGACTTGCATTTCACCCCTGTTCATTTTTCTACTAACTGCTTAAAGTAAAAGTCTCTGAAAAGCAGCGCTGGGAAGCAGTGTTGGGAAGTAAGAGTGAGAATGCCTCAGACTCCCTTGCCCATATAGCTTTCCACTAGTAGCTGAAAGCTTTCCTGGATGTTGATCCTGGAGACAGTGTAGAGAATTCTGCTACCTGAAAAAGTGCTGCAGTCACAGGCTTACCTGTTATACAAGTCCCAGCTTTTCACCATCCCCAAGCAGCTTTAAAACAGATTTAGTAGTCAGCAGAAGGTAACCCATGCATCTCCAGGATCAGACTTCTGTTTGTGTCTAGCTTTGCCATTACCACTTTTATACAACACCCTTCCTCTGATGAACCCAATGACTTGCTGGCTGTTCAATTACACTGAATTTTTTTGCCCCAAGATATACACTTTTTATAAGCCTAGGGTGTTCAGATAGCATGGTGCTAAGAGTTTTAAATGAGTAGACACCCAGGTATTTTCTCATGCTTCATGTGGAGTATCTGTAAAACCCATCTCTGATGATACAAGCTCAGAAAAATGCCTTGTTTGAACAAACACACCAAAAATACACTGAAGCAGTACATTCATGTTGTAGTAATTTATTTTGTAATGTCCAGTAGCACACATAACAATTTCCAGTTAAACCTGAACAAATACATATATATAATTTTATATATATGTATCAGTTTTAGTTTTGTCATTTTACTACATAATCATATTCTTGCTTTAGCTTACCCCAGAGTTTTATGCTCTGTGACTTATAAAATGTTAAGATATGGAATACAGTCTGCAAGTTGATGTGATGAGCAAACATACACACAGATTGGATATCGTAACTGAATGGAGGTGCATAAATGCCATGTAAAATCTCCTGCTAGATAAAATTGTTTCAGCTGAAATATAGAAAATTTCCTGAGAGTGAGCTATGTATTATTTCAGAATGTGGAAGCATGTTTTTGCCTTAGAAACTCTTCATACACATGCACTGGCTGTTTTCCAACCTGATATTAAAAAGCAAATTCAAAATAATTTAAGAAAAATGAACAAAATACTTTAAATCACTTTCAATTTCTTCTTGCCTTTTTTTTTTTTTTTGGCAGTTTCTTACACACTCTTTTCAGTCTCAGCACTTTTAATCCATCCACTGCCAGCAATGGGTAATGTGCTGGGAAAAATCATGGTGTAAAAATGTTTAGTGTCATTTATGATAGAAATTATAGAAGTAATTAGTAAAGCTTTCAATTCTTTTGAAAGGTTAGGGTAATTCAGTGTATGACTTTAAGCTTTTAGTGTTAAATAGTTAGAGCATGTCAATATATAGAATGTATCACTAACTTCAATACTGTTGTTTTCATATCTTCTTTTTTTTAAAAGCAGCAACTGTAGTGACATTGATTGTATTTAAAAAGAGATAATGCTTGAACTTAAACTGAGGTTGTGGCTCTTGCTTCTGAGCATAATTTTCACATCACAGAATTTTACTCCTGTTAATTCCATCAAATGTGTCTCGGAGACTTGCTTCAGCTTCTTCTAGCCACACATCACTTCTACCTGGGCAGTAAATGAGGGTAAAATATTCCATGTAGAATGCCTTCTATAACTACGTTTGGAAAGTCATCTGAAAAAAAAAGAAAAAAACCCCTTGCTTTCTTATCTATGTCAGTAAAATATAAATGTTTTTGTGAAACTTAACTAGGTGAGGCCTTGTATAATTTGGGATAGTGCATCACTCAACTGTTTATCCATGTTGGGGATGTGCTATTAGTAATGCTGTTTCAGCACTAAAGCCACTTCAGTGTAGCACTGGGCATTGCATGAATGCGCTGCCAGATTTGTAGCTTATTGATTTAAAGGGATGTTCTAATACTTAATGCTGCTAGGCTCCAGCTCTTGATCTGAATCTTTTCTCACAAGGAAGATGGATTACACTGGCAATTCAATTTCTAACAAAATCTCAATATACTTGAAGAAATTCCAAGATTGCTACTGGGAATACTTCAAAGCTGTTTTTCCATTGTGGTTTACAGCAATGTTTAGACAGAAGACTTGAGGATGCCTGTACAATCAGAGATGATTATTTGAGGCAGGAAGATTTCAGGCTGTCTAATCAACATAGAGTGTCACGTGTTACAAAAGGCATCCTATAATTTCTGAAGGAAGAAAACCCACTATGTTCTTACCACAGATGTTGAGGAAACTGGCACTTAATTTTCATGTTAAATTCAGCATGAAAGAATTACTTTATAGAGCACACTAATAGATCCACGCAGAGGAATGGCTGGATGTACATTACTGAAGTGAAAATACTTTTCAAATGCACCAACTCCTGCGTTTTTAATGAAGGGTTTACTTAAATCACTGGGCATTAAGAGTAAGAATTTCTGATGACATCTTACAATCTTAAAATTGCTAGTACACTAGGAAATGGATTTGCTTAGAATAACAGAGTATTTCTGATACAGAACTTCCACACTAATCACATCTTTCCATCACCTATCAGCCTACAGGATATTCAAAAAGGGGAGAGGCAACTTTCATAAAAATCATTAGATACTTGATAAATTAGATCACCTAATGTGGGTGGGAATTAGGTTTTGCCCCTAATTCTTTTGCTGAAATAATTTTGGAGGTAAAAATAGTGAGCAAAAGGTAATTTGGACTCGGTAGGAAAAAAAATAATCTATATTTGCTTAAAGGTGTTACCTCATAGGTATTATACTAAAGATATTATACACAGAGATATTTTAGGATGTTTTAATGAAATGCAACCTCCATCATAAACAATATATGCATAATTCTCCTCAACTTCTCATAGTAAATCATCAATATAAATTACTTGTTCATATTTTGAATCCAATAATGATTCCTCCAAGTCCTGCAAGCTCAGCTACCCCAAATAACCCTGGTAGAATAACCATATGCTGTTGTCATTAATGTTATTAAAAATACACTTGTAAGGGCAATCTGATGCTTTCCTTCTAAATTAAATGCTGCAGTTCCAGAAACCAGTTTTTACTGGTTCTTCTATAACATACAGTATATATAGGAAAATGAGTATTGATTAAAAAGATGATGCAACTTTACAGCATCAGATTTACTGTGAAGCTTTGTTGCTTAAAAAAATCAAGCATATTAATTAATTTAAGTTAAATGTATAAGTACATCGAAGCAGTCTTGCAGATCTGTGATACACAGCTTAAAGAATTGTCAGAACAATTTTCAATCAAGTGTCAGTAAATCTGAGATTCCATTTTTTAGCTTCTGAGGTATCATATTCAATTTGCAGAATTTTAGATTTTTCCTTCATTCTTCTTCAAAATAGTAACTGTTTTTTTCCACCCCCTCAAAAAGAAGTGGCCACTTTACACAAAAAAAGTGATGTGCTCATGCGCTCAGACTGTGTTAGATACATCATGAAAAAGTGACTTTGAAAATCAATGTGGTTTTTGGCAAGTTGCCTCGCAACTCAACAATGTCCAGTCATTAGACTAATGGCAAGACTATATTTTATGAAGAAAAGTAACAGTGCAATGAGGGGAAAAAAAAAAATTGATGAGTATTACGTTTGAAAAACAAGTATTTATTCCTTTAAAATCCCACAAATACACACTTTCCTATCTTATAGGAAGATGTTAACACAGGCATTCCTGTATCCAGGAAAGATAACTCCATCTCTGATTCAATCAACTGTCACAATTCACCATCTTCAGAGAGTACACACAATGAATGGTTAGTTGCTAATAGACACTTACTATTGACCATAGTTTGAACAACCTTGGCTGCTTTTTACAAAGGAATTAGGGTCTATTAAATTAAGAACTGATCTGAGAGAGAAAATTTTAGAAAGCTCATCTATATTTTCTCTTTGCTGCAAACTAAAACCAAGAAGAATTAAAGGCAATAGTAGTTGTGTAAAAACTTCGTTTCTTTCTAACTAGACTTAAGTCAACTTGTAGAACCTCTAGACTTACAGCTTGGTTTTCTTCCTTTTTAAAACTACAACTCACATTCTAATTTGTGTTTTAATCCATTATTAAAAAGCATAACTTGCAAATAAATTTGATGGTTTAGGGTCTTCAAATACAAATAATATTCACATAATTCTAAATATTGTGTGTCAAGGCCAAAAAATGCCTTGGCAAAAGCCTGAACAGTCCTTTGTTGCAGATGTCATTAATGAGGCCTACTTAATATTTAAATATGTCATGCATTAGAAGAGACTTTTATCTTACTCCAAGTAAAGCACTACTTAAAAGAGTAGTTACAAAATTCATTATAAAGTTTCTAATGATTTCAAGAAAAAGAAGCTTAGCTTTACTCAGAGCACACATTAGGGAAGGAAGATAAATACCATCACAGAACTGCAAAATCTTGAATACAAGTCTTAAGAGCAAAACCTTACATGTGGACAGGAAACATTAAGCGCTGTCTTCATTCTTCAGGATAACTGTATATGAAATCCATTTTCTCTCTTAGGAATGGTATGGAATTAAATGATGTTCATAATTTACACCCTGCTCTTGAGGAATCCAAGTTTGCAGTTACGAGGAGCATTGAATAATAAGATTAAGACATGCAATGTGCCTCACTCTCAGTACAGGCACTGTCTGGACCAACTTTTAGACAGAGGTAACTGTGGGTGCTTCTGCATTACTGTTGTCACTTGGGTTAGGAGTCATCTTGTGAAGTGACCATATCCCCTTACTCTGCTTCATTTCATTGATTTTGTGATTTGCACTCCAGCCTCAAATGGGCAGTCAGTCCACATGACCAGACTAGTGCTAAGTCAAAATAAAAACAAAAGGACTCTGTAATATGTCTTTGTCCTGGTTTCAGCTAGGATAGAGTTAATTTTCTTTCTAGTAGCTGGTATAGTGTTATGTTTTGGATTTAGTATGAGAATAATGTTCATAACCACATCAGTGTGGTTGTGTTAAACCATGACAGTCTTCTAATATGGACCTTGGTCCCACAGGACCTCTTCACTCAATGTTTCACTCTAGAACTACAACTTTCATAGGGTTAATGCTGTTGGGCCACACTACTAGAGTGGACACTGCCTGCAAGAAAGACTATTTAACCATATCAAAATACATGAGCCTAGTCCCTATGGTTTTGAAAAACGGCTTGTAAAAACAACAGAATCACAGAACAGTTGCAGCTGGAACAGATGAGTGGTGGTCACCTGGTCCAAGCCCCTGCTCAAGCATGGACACCTATAGCCAGTTGCCCAGGACCACATACAGATGGCTTCTGAGTATCTCCAAGGATGGAGACTCTATCACCATTCTGGGCAACCTGTGCCAGGGCTTGGGCACCTTCACAGTGAAAGAGTGTTTCCTGATGTTCTCTTCCTGCCACTGGGCACCACTAAAAAGAGCCTTTGTCTTCTTTACAACCTCCCTTCAGGTATTTATATACAACTTCAGAAAATCTCATGGAAGTACACTTCATTGGCCAAGAAACTACAGCAAATAAGTGTTCTCTCCTAAATTTACTGTTAAAAATGTCATGATTTTCCAGGCAGCTCAACAACCTGACTCTTGATTTCAACACAGTATTTTGTAAAATCAAACAAAATGCCACATTAAAAAAAAAAAATCTTAATTTGCAGCTCTGGGAGAAAATTCTCCCTTGAAAGTGCATTACATTTTTAATACAAAAACTAGTATAAGTAACAGTTCAAACAAGTAAAATGACAAAACCAGGAAGAACACACTACTAAAAATGATACTTTTTTTCCTGCACATATTTAATTTAAGACGGAGGGTAAGTTCTCTGAATTAATAATGCAAAGAACTTTCTATAAAAAAAGAAAAGGGGGATTATAACAAGCTATTTCAAACTCTTTTGAACCATGTATTAAGAGATGAAGGCTAATGTAAATGTCCTGTGAAACACATCAATTATACTTAAAGTATACATTCTTTTTTTTTTTTCTTTTTTTCCTTAAGAGCTCTAGAGGTTATAAACGATAAGAAATAGTAATAGTCCAAATGGAAATACAAACATGCTCGTAGTAGATCGACTGGTGTTTAGGGAAAAAGCACTTACAAAGGACTGGGCCTCGTAAGTTCAAACCCTTCAGGCAAAACAGACCAAAGGGTCAACAAGAAAAGCAAAGCAATGTTCTTTCTCTTTTGATTTGAATTCTCCGTAGGTTTGTCTGAGCGAACAACTGGGGGAGAAAATTCCACCCTTTTATAAATTACCCACCCCACTTAGTGTTTTAATGGTTTCTTACACAAGAACTATTGTTTTATTGGCAGGTTATTAGATTTTGGACCAGTGTCATTTGACTAGGCTGGTATTAATAATAATGTGGTTTATGCGGTGCAGGGTCAGATCAGTAAAGCGCTGTTAACAGATGACAGGTTTGATTACCGTTGGCTTTAGGCAAGACATATGGATCCCTTAGGAACAGCAGCACAGGCTGGTGGGACAGTTTGCTGGAAAGGTCAAGAACAGGGATGTCAGTATCAAGGGACAGCAAACAGAATATTCTACAAACTGGCTTTGACAAAGTGAGGTGGTCGAGCCTTGCAGGAGCCATGCCGGTGCGTTTCTGCACACCCACGCTGCCCAAAAGGGCAGGCTCCATCTCCTGGGAGTAAAGCTGCCCCTCAGCCACACACTGAAACCCTCAGTGTGAAGCTGGAGGTCCAGGGGCTGCATCTAGGAGGGGCGGCTTGCAGCTGGCTTTGAGACCTCCCGATCCTGCTCTGCTCCCTGGTACTTGGTGTAATGCAGGCTACAAAATCACCTACAACCAGGCTCCATGGTCTACAGGCTCTTCAGACCACCAGACAGACTCAAAATTTCACCACGTTCTTCCAGCTCCCAAACTGGTTGCTGTACACCTCACCCATGGAGAGAAAGTCCTTGGAAGCCCCTTACAGGGCTGTCTCGCGCCCTGGTTACGGTAGAGACATCCTCCCCCAGCCAGCACCAGCCCTCTCCACTCTGCTCTGTAGATACACATACCAAGTAGATACCAACCAGATACCTACAAAAATCTATCAGAGGGGAGAAACCAAACCTCTAATTCCTTCTGCTGAATCTTCTTGCTATGAAAAACACACTTTGATGGATAAAAAACATTCCCAGAAATATTTCAGAGCTAGTAGTACTCTATTATGGATCTGGTGTCCTAAAAAAGAGTAGGAATCAAGCTCACCTCGATTCTTCAGATTCTGTTTCATCAAAAGAGCTGCAAGTAAAGTGAGAGGAAACTTTGGTTACAACAAAATTAACTCTACAATAAAAAAGCCCTCCAAATCCTTTAACAGCCATCAAAGGGAGCAACCTTTTTTCTGGTCAATAGCTGCATAATGCAGTGTGATGAAATGAATGTGGGAGATTATCACTTTACAACAACCACTACTTGGAAATGACAGCATCCTTTTTACTGTAACAGACTCACAAACATACCTACCTACCTACCTACCTACCTACCTATCTATCTATCTATCTAAGAAGTGATGGGGTATGGTCCCACTGAGGGTATTGACTGATGTCATTAACTACAAGTCTGTTAGCTTCTGAATCACTCTGGAGACCGCCCTGGGCCATAGACACTTCTGAGTGTAAGAGGACCTCAAAATTATCTCCACTTTTTTCAACCCACCTTCTCTCCACTGCAGATCCACACAGCCTCCCCCAAAGTGGAAAAGGGCCACATAGCTTTTCTGGGGAGCAAGTTGTGGTAATGCTACTGGACTATCAACTACGTTAGCTTGCATAGCTAAAGAAATTATTCTCTCTACAAAGCTTAGAGCTGCAGATGATAAGAGAGCTTCCAGTTACACTGTTTTGGGTATTTCTGTAGTCATTACACTCATCATACTAAGATTCCCTTCTCCCATCCCAATCAAGAACCCTTCCCATGGGAAGGGCAATGGGGCCATTGGGATAGATGTCATCAGAAAGGTGAAAGACCCCATTTTCAAACACACAGAGGGAGATCATAAAAAGACCAAAGAATTAACTTCTATTTTGTGCAGATACTATGACCATAAAACACATGCAAAGGCTTTCTATGCAACTTTAATGAGCATTTATGAATATCTTACATTTCAGTAGATACTTCAAGATCTACGGGAAAATCATATTTTTCTCATCTAAACTCTCCTTTGCTTTCCAAGAATATTACATTAAACCTCACTTCGGTCTTTGAACAGGCTGGATTTATTTTACCACCTTTTGGGGATATATAAACATACTTAAACATGAAGCTAATACCCATTTATATTACAGTGTTAGAGTTGGCAGCAAGACCATTTTAAGTCAATGGAATTGCATCAGCACTGAGTGGATATGGGCCTTTTGGCCTCCATGTATTTTTCAGTAAATGAGAGCTTACCCACAGCTTTCTGCTTTTGGCAAGGTAGGTACATGGCGAACGTTCAAGAAATCAAGAAATATTTTAGGCAGCTCTTCATTTTCTAAGATGACTGTCTGTGAAAAAAGAAAGAAAAAAAGGCACAATCAAAACCCAAGATTTTTTAGTATTTTAGATATCACACACTTTTATTCAAGCTACCAAAGCATTTCCCACTTGCAATACTCTTCAATTCTTCTGCAGTTCTTTTACACCTATTTTGCAGTGCTTCATTTCAATAGGAAAACCACGTTTCTTAATGAATCACATATAAATACATTCAGCTTATGCTACTATAGTCTTTTTCACCTGCCATCACTGGTGCCAAGCTAGCTGCCTCTCAAGCAGAGATGTCCGATTCTGGAACTAAGTTATTGGCACACTCATTTGTGAATAAAATTGTTTATTTGAAACATAAAATAAGGCAGCTACAGCTCAGTGCTTTCACGTTCACCTCACAGAAGACTCCTGTCTGGCACATCAGTGGAAAAAGGAAGTCTCCACTTTGTGCAATTTTATTAATGCATGCCTTGGTAAATGCTAACAAGGGAAACTCTTTGCTTGGCTTGACAGATCAGCTTACAGGGTACTCCTTATATCTGTGCTGTGACTCCTAATGACAAAGCTCCGTGCAAAGAGCTGCTGGCTAGACCCGCCACATTCTTCCACAGCAATGGTGTAACAGCCTGACTCCATCCTCCTTTGTTTTTCCATTGATGAGATGATTTACAATCTTCAGTAAATTAATTGCAAGTACACTTAAAAATATGTAGCAAATACATGAGATGCTTAGGTGCGTGTTCATCATGTAAGAATGACTTTTAAAGGAAACAATAAATCTCTGACAGTTTCATAGAAGCAGACCAAAAATAATCGTTGATCTTCAATTTTCATGAGGCAAACAAAATAGTTCATAAATTCAACCAATATCTCACCTGAAAGATTAAGCTCCTACTGTTCATACTGCCATGTGTTCTGATAACACCTGTACTTCACATGCCAAGGAAAGCCACAAGCTCTTCCCTAAAGAGCTTTCCTTCATAAAAGCCTGATCAGAGTGAACATATGCATGGGAGAACCTTCACTAGATTTATAAATAAAATGACTTGTACAAGTAAAGCTATCCATGTTCATCCTGTTCATTTTCACAGCCTATGTTAGAAGAAACATTCGGGAGGTAACTTACTCCTGTTTGTGTATTCTTTTACACTACAATATCACTAGGGAGATGCAATGGTATGTAGAGGATAACAGGATCACAAAAAAAATAAGGTTGGAAGAGACATCTAGAGGTCATCTAGATTTTACAGCAGGTTTTATAGCAAATGGTTTCATTATTTGTGTAATGAAAACCTAGATAGTGTAAAAATTGCATAAGATGTGCATAGACTTAAAGAGAGAAACACATTTGAAAAGAAAGATATTTGAGGACTGGTTCTTTTTTCTGTTACATTTGCAAGTCTGAATTCAGAGTGTACATTTCTTCAACAGCTGAGGCCATCACTAACAAGTTTGAAAAAAAGAAGTGGGAAAAATGCAGCTTTTGAACTTTTCTGTTCTAGATTTTAACTGATGTAACAAACAGGGAGGTCTGAAATGTTGGCAAGTGTTAAGCCTTTCAGTTCACCTCTATATGAATATGCTGCATTAAAAAATGCCAATTCATTTGCATTCTGCAAAATCAGCACTCTGCTGCAAAATTTGTCCTGTTCTGCATTCAGGTTATGCACAGAAGGAGTGGTGGAGGTGGATGCATATTCAGAGGGTGTGTGAATTGCATAACAATGCGTACGATTTGCTCAAATAAAACCACCTTACTAATTATCTGCAATGAAGAACTGCAAAAAGTTGTATAAACGTGTTTAAGGGCATCCAATGTTTATATGCAACCTCATACTTACACTTCCTGACAGCTCTTTCCAGAAGTTGAACTGCCTGTTGAGGCTGCTGAACAGAACAGTGATTGTCAGGGAAGAAGAGAAGGCTACATCACTGTATGAAAGGAGAACTCCTGACAGCTCTTACAAACCTATTTGTTTCTACTTCCACTCACTCCAGATTAATATCTCATTCCATTTCTTTTAGTTTTTTTTCATGACATCCATCAAGTCAACCCAACCCCTGCTAACCCTGCCCTGACCAAATCTATTTCACAAAAAGGCGTAACCAAATAGCATCTGTTTTAGTGTGTTAATCTGTATAGTTTGTTAACTGTCAATAACTCTGCTTTGGTGATCAAGAAACGTGAAAATGTAGAATTTGCAGAGAAGCAAAGGTAATTTTGCACTGTACTGTATTTTGGATGCTGCTTCTGTTGATTTGCAATTTTGTCATTTCCAGAATTTTATGAAGCAAGGAATGACTGCATTGAACAAAGGAGGATTTTTTCAACTGATGTAACATAATGTGACATGCATTTTAAGGAATTAAAAAATAAATGAAAGTACAAGTTAATTATACTAATAAGGGGACAAATTATCTTCTGGCTTGGCTTCGTTGGATTTGGTACAAAAAAGGGCCAGCACATAATTCAGATGTTTAATATACATTGTAGAAACCAAAGAAAAAGAGAAAAAAACCTGGGAAAAACAACAATGACAAAAAAACCCCAGCCACACTGTATGAGGTGTGTCTGTCTAACTGCATTTCCTGCCTCTGGTGGTGGCCCAAAATGGATATCCAGAGAAAAATGTAAGCATTCTCAACTTCCTATTTAAGCTGTTAAAAAAAATACTCTTAAATCAGAAATAAATGTTATCGTAATTGGTTTAATTTACCTGGAACAACCCATAACACAACAGATCTTTTACTTCTGACTGAAAACTTGTAAGAAATACATATTTTGCAAACTTGGTGATCTTCTTTAAATAATAGCTGAGCAGAAAAGGAACCAGCAGGTAAAGTCTCTAAACCACTACCTATAATTTGTGATGTAACATGCTCAGACATAGCCTTTGTTCAAGTGAATATATGATATTGGCTTGTAAACATGACTACTACCCTGTCTGCTCTGCAGTCAGAAACTTAAAAATCTGTATTTTCAAAGAAATAAAACCTTACAATTAGTTTGTTAGTAAAGTGAATTTCTAATAAGTCCGAATTCTACCAAGCTCATAGCAATGAGTTTCAAATATGGGCCCCACAGTGCTAACTAGACTAACTTAAGAAAAAAACCCAGCATGTGTATTTCCTTCCTAAAATAAATAGGCCCCCCCCCCCCCAATATAACACCTAACACAACCTCTGGCAAGTGATTTGGGAAGTGACTCTAGAAATACATTTTTCAAAGGCATTGATTTCAGCTGAACTAAGAGTATAAGCACCATATTTTCTCAGAAAATCATAAAGGGTGTTTATCTGTTACTGTCACACTTTAATGAACTACTCCGTGCTTCAGGAAAAAACACAAGGGAAAGCCTGATGTTTATATCAGCAGAAATGTCTTTTTCATCGAAAGGGTGCGATTATTATTATGTAACACAAATCACAAAAATCCCAATTTTTCTACCTTATCAGTTTCATAAAATCATGTTCCCTAAGGATGCCATTGATTAGTTGCACATGTTCTTTCAGTGACATCTGAAATACTTAATTGTCGGTTATCTTTTCTCCTTCAGCAAGTAAAATATAGTCACAAAATTGCAAAGGGACTTGTTCTGCCTTAACCTTAGCTAGATGCCATCATGCAGTGGAAAACAGTGCTAAAATATCACAGGATAATGCTCTCCAACAAGGGAGACATATAAACAGCATAATGATTTCCCACGAGTTTCCTTTTTAGAAAATTGTCACTAAAGCCAGGGTAAATGGTGACATATCTTCACAGAGGACACTGCAAAATCGAACACTGGCATTCTAGTTAGGTCCAAACCTACTCATCAGCCAATTATAACAGTAACTGAACATCTTGCTGAAAACCTGAACGAGACCATTTTGCTAACCTTAGGAGATCATGGCACAGGAATGCATCATTTTCACAATTTTTATTATTGTTGTTGTTGTTGTTTTTAATGAAACAAGATTTAAAATTAATTTCTTACAATCATCTGTCACACTTTCTCAAGGTTGCTGGAACAGCTGTTGGAGGGGGAGAAGTGAGTGGGGATGTGAGTTACAAGGTTTTTAAGAGTCCTTACAGACTTTTCCATTCAATCGGGTTTAGTTTGAAATGCTGTACTGTTAGGGTGAAAAAGTTCATGACAGTTTTTCCTCTCTTCACAGGGAAAGATGCTTCACAATACCTAATTCAGTGGTGCAGCTAAAATGGGGGAGAAGAAAAATCAATACCTACCAGCTACAGTAAGTAGGCTGGAGTGTCAGTCTCCACTGGGACCAACCCCCCCATCTTTTAGAACACTTTAGAGTCTATATTCTTCTATTAACCTGCTTTTCCTGGACTGTGTTACACAGTCCCATGAAATGATAAAAAGGTTACCAAAAGAACACATTAGCTAAAAACCAAGTAGACAAAGGAACCAGACTTCTAAGAGCAAGCTTTCCTTTTTTTAAAGTAATAGCAGATAAAAAGTTTTATATTATCCATTGTGAAGAACCATGAAGAAACTCAGTCCCTTCTTCAGTGAGGATGTTGTTACAGGTTATCAACAAGAATTACTTCTAAATAAGTTGTCACTTAAGTTATTGTAGTGAGGACTCCACTTTTCATTACTACCAGAAACATTCACTGATGGGCAGTTTTGTAAGAACAGGAGTAGGTTATCAAACATGCTTAAAACTCTGTATAAAGATACAAGAAGCACACAAACACACATACAAGGACACAGAAGTGATGTTCTATATGAAGTACAAGCTAGCTAACACTCCCAGGCTGCATATCAAAGGGAAGTCAGAACTAAGAGTGACATCTACACAGTGGAGCTTGAAATTGAATAAGGTATGTGACTGTAGGTATTATATACCAAAATACTTCCAACAGGGATACATAAGTTACTATCCAGAAGTTAATGTAAAGTCACAAAACTTAAAAAAAAAAAAAAAAAAAAAAAAAAAAGAAGAAAAGAAAAAGCGCAGAGGGGAATTGCAGCTCTGAACCTCAAGACTGGAGAATAGTAGAAAAATTCCTGCACCAACTTTCAGATCAATTTGTTATACTTCCAGTGAGCTGAAAACTCACCAGATATCTCCTGAGTGACAAATCCATCTATCGCAGCATTCTCAAGCTACACAGAGGATGAATGAACTAGATGGAAGGGAAGCCCAATAGGTGAAATGACTGCTGGATCATCACTGAAAAATATGTATGCAGAAATTCATGGCAGTGTCTATAAGCTATTAACATTTTTACTTTAGCCTTACCTAATCTAACTTTAAAGCACTTTACTAATTTTGATTAAAAATACTAATAAGTAAGTTTTAAGGTAGTGAGTACTTTAGTTAGAAAACTAGTTAATTACACATTTACACTTCCAACTAATATTTAACTACTAAGTGCACAGCGGATTGACTTGAGGCTAAGTGTACAAATATAACCCATTTGGTGTGAAAAATACAATATTGATTTTTTTTCAGAAAACTGGGAACATAATGTAGTGGGAGCAAACAGTGAATCTGTCTGCAGCAAAATAGAAGACTAGCCCTTGAAAGATTAGAAACAAAGTGCAACAGACTACAGTTCCTTTGAAAAATAAAAATGAAAGGAAGCAGTCAATATCATTTCCTGAGACACTGCTCAAAGGATTGGAGGTTAAGACAAAGCTGGATGAGAAATGAAGAAATCAACAGAGCAAAAGGAAAAGCAGCAGAAGGGCAGGATGAGTTAACAATATTAAAAAAACCCAGAAGAGACAAGAAAGGCTTTTAAAACTGAGTAACAGGAAAAGTAGTACAAAGAGTAAGCGGATCCATTTATGACAAAGAAAGACACCAAAAATAAACGTTGATTCTAAAATGGCTGAATTGAAGTGTTTTTTTAAAAGTCAATGGACCACTAAGACAATGGACAATTAACAAGTAATTAAGACCATGTCATAATGCTGCTGACAACAAACAGGTGAAGGAATATCTTAGATAATAATACATACATCAATCAGTAGATGGAGAAACTACATATTCTAGGATGGTAAAGAAATTAGGTAGCTATGCTTGGAAAAGTCTTCTCAAGGGTACAGGGGAAGAAGGTCTGGAAAACAGCAACCACATTTACAACTCACAATACAACAACAGGTAAAGCAGAAGAGGTTTAAACTTGCAGTAGCGTTTTCTGAAAGCGTAAAGAAACTAAATACAAATATGCTGTAATGAAAAAACCCCCCAACATTCAGGCTGCAAACTACAACACCTGGAAAATCTGGAAACTGGAAGGTTTTTTGGTTTCTTGGACAGTCAGATGCTGCCCTTCTTCTATGCTGATCCTTGTGCACTGAGGAAGTCAGATGGGAAAAAGGAAACAAAACCCCACAACAGTATCTGATTAGGTAATTAAAGACTATAATAAATACATACTCTACTTTAAGGTGAATAAAGCTGGTACTGAAAATGTCTGTTCTAGATTTTCCAAGTTTGCAAGTGCTTCTTCAGTCCTAAGACTGTTCCTCCAAATATTGGGGTTTAGTGCATGTTCCTGTCATCTTAGTACGTGATAGCCCTTTCTTAGAATCATTTAGGTTGGAAAAGACCCTTAAGATCATCGAGTCCAACCATTAACCTAACACTGCCAAGTCCACCACTACACCGTGTCCCTAAGCACCACATCTACACATCTATTAAATACCTCCAGGGACAGAGACTCAACCACTTCCCTGGGCAGCTTGTTCCAATGCTTGACAACCCTTTCAGTGAAACAATTTTTCCTAATATCCAACCTAAACCTCCCTTTGCACAACTTGATGCTGTTTCCTCTTATCACTTGTTACTTGGGACAAGACACTGACACTGACCTCATTACACCCTCCTTTCAGGAGGTTGTAGAGAGCGATAAGGTCTCCCCTCAGCCTCCTTTTCTCCAGGCTAAACAACCCCAGTTCCCTCAGCCGCTCCTCATAAGACATGTCCTCCAGGCCCCTCACCAGCTTCGTTGCCCTTCTCTGGACATGCTCCAGCACCTCAGTGTCTTTCCTGTAGTGAGGGGCCCAAAACTGGACACAGCACTCGAGGTGCGGCCTCACCAGTGCCGAGTACAGGGGAACAATCACCTCCCTGCTCCTGCTGGCCACACTATTTCTGATGCAGGCCAGGATGCCGTTGGCCTCCTTGGCCACCTGGGCACACTGCTGGCTCACATTCAGCCGGCTGTCAACCAGCACAACCAGGTCTTCCTCTGTTGGGCAGCTTTCCAGCCACTCTTCCCCAAGCCTGTAGCGCTGCATGGGGTTGTCATGACCCAAGTGCAGGACCCAGCACTTGGCCTTGTTGAACTTCATACAATTGGCCTTGGCCCATCGATCCAGCCTGTCCAGATCCCTCTGTAGAGCCTCCATACCCTCAAGCAGATTGACCCTGCCTCCCAGCTTGGTGTCATCTGCAAACTTGCTGAGGGTGCACTCAATCCCCTCATCCAGACAGGTGAAAAAGTTATTAAACAGAACTGGCCCTAATAATGAGCCCTGGGGAATGCCACTTGTGACCGGCCACCAGCTGCATTTAACTCCATTCACCACAACTCTTTGGGCCCAGCCATCCAGCCAGTCTTTCACCCAGCTGTCCTGGTTTTGGCTGGGATAGAGATAATTTTCTTTCTAGTATTTGGCATAGTGCTATGTTTTGGGTTCAGTAAGAGAATAACGTTGATAACACACTGATGTTTTCAGTTGTTGCTAAGTAGCATTTATACTAAGTCAAGGATCTTTCAGTTTCTCATGCCCAGCCAGCGAGAAAGCTGGAGGGGCACAAGGAGTTGGGAGGGGACACAGCCAGGACCCAAACTGGCCAAAGGGGTATTCCATACCATGTGACGTCACGTCTAGTATATAAACAGGGGAGAGTGGGGCTGGGGGGCTGATCACTGCTCAGGAACAAACTGGTCATCATTTAGCGAGTGGTGAGCAATTCCATTGTGCATCACTTGTTTTGTATATTCCAATCCTTTTATTATTATTATTGTAATTTTATTATTGTTATTATTATCATTATTAGGTTCTTCCTTTCTGTTCTATTAAACTGTTCTTATCTCAACCCATGAGTTTTACCTTTTTCTTTCTGATTCTCTCCCCCATCCCACTGGGTGGGGGGGAAGTGAGTGAGCAGCTGCATGGTGCTTAGTTGCTGGCTGGGGTTAAACCATGACACCAGTGAAGAGTATGGCCGTCCAAGCCATGAGCAGCCATCATCGAGCCATCAGCATTCATCACTGCCAGATTTAAACTCTGAACCCTCTGCATATACTTTTGGCTTCCCCCCGCCCTTTTTTTTGGATCCTCATCAAAGGATGTCTCTAATTGAGGTCATAAAATACACAGAAGAGTATTTGCTTGTTAGAGTACAAGTCAGCAGGATCACACAGTATTCCTCCAAAGGGCCTAAGGGAACCCACTGATGAATTTTCTGAATTAGCGTTGGTGTATACCATATTGTTTATGGCTGCTTTAGAACTGGCAAACTAAAAAAAATGGCAAACATAATTAAAAAAAAAAAAGGTACCATGAGAGAACCGGGGATTTATAAATTAGTATGCCCGTATCAGGGAATTTGTAACAACTAAAATAAGGAGTAGAATTAGTGAGTGCATGGATAAATACATCTGGATGGAAAAGAATCACAAGGCTGCTTTTAAGGCAGACCCTGTTTCAAAACTTACTGCAATCCCTGAAAGGATCAACAAGCACAGATAAATTTGGCCCTGTTGATAGAGCCTACTTTCATTTCCAAAAGGCTTTTGACAAAGCCCCCCACCAAAGGCTTTATGGCAAACTCAGCAGCCACGATCCTTGCAAAGATAAGTAGTTACAAGTCCTGAAAGACAGGTTAGGAGAACACAGCCCAGAGTGAAGCATATCAGAAGAAAATAACAAACAATGGGCTTTAGACTGACCATTAGAGATCAGAGGAGTGAGATGCTGGGGGCTACAATATATCCCTCAAAAGATAAGGTTGCTATTTGGCAACAACTGAAAAAAAGCAAAGCAAAAGTTTATTAGAAACTATTAGAAAAGAAATCAAGAAGTCATTAGAAATTATTATTATTACATATTACTATTATAAAAAAGGAGGTGCTTTAGACAGGAGGGTCTTCTTCATGGAACAGGTAGTTGAACCATGGGCCACAGGACATTGCAGAAAATTTATATGTGTTTAAGGAGAGACTGAATCTTGATGGAAGAGGTTCACTGAACTGAAAATGCATGGAAATGGAGAGTTTATTCAGAAGAAATTATCAAAGCATGTTCTCTCTGTTCTCCCTCATGTACCTGCTTTTGAGCACAATTAGAGGCAGGCTATTCATCCCAGAGGAACCTCTGGTCTAATCTGCCCCAACAATTACTTTATGCTATGCCAGCTGAGTTACAGGGTTAATTGTACTAGTCCGCAGTAGCAGATGGCTCTCCCAGAGAAGGAGGGTGGATTACGGCTGGGAGATGGCCAGCTCACTCCTCCCTCCCTTTCACTCACCCTTTGTGCCATTCAGGTGGTTGGAAGAGGCTGCTCCCACCTGCCAGTTCTCACCAGCAAATCCCCACAGTGAAAGGTAAATTGTCAGCTTTTGTGCATCCACAGTCCCTCTACCTCCTTCCTCTCCCAGCATTAGCAAGGATGGAAACATGCTAAGGGGACATGTGAGCTCTGTTCTGCCTTGTGGATCCTACGTGAAGGACTGCTGGGGACAGAAGACCGAGCTGGACGCTGAGCTGGTGGGCAGCCAGCATCCCCATTTACAGGCAGTGAAGACGAAGGGGTGATGCAGGACCATAATGCAACACTTCTTTCTTGCTGTCAGCTCTAAGAAGTTTTATTTTAGAAATATACATATTACTTAAAGATTTGCAAAGCCAAATAATACTAGGTCAAACCAAATATAAAAGAGAAAAGAGTTAAAGGAACACAACAAATACTTCAAGAAAACTTAAAACATCACTTGGAACCAAATATTGTTTGCCTTGTTTCATCCATATTGAATGCAAATTATCTGAGAGCAAATACATTTCTGAATGTAAAATAAAAGTGAAATGACTGTTATTTCAATTCACTAGAAGTTTTACATAGGCTGTGAGATTTATTAAAGTAACTCACACTTCATTAAAAATGCTGCTTGACAGAGAATACAGTTTTGGCTGCAGAATGGCTGCAGTGTTTGTATTTGCATATTTACTTTCTAGGCATTCTAAAATACATAAAAAATACTTTTTCTCCTGTTATTGTTTCATTTCAAAGAGAAGTTTGAAACAAATTGTAACCTATTTCTGCACAGAGTATATTTACTATTTTTTCCTGTGCTGCTATATTTTCTATCTACTATATTTACTATGCTTGTAAATAGTCCATCATAAGGAGGAAAGGTATAAGCAAGCCTAAAGAAAAGGCAGTGATTAAAGAACTAAGCTGTACTCCATTCTTCAGAGCCAAATGCAACAGAATACTACCTCAGCAGTGAGAGAAACAGAGGAATAACTCTGCAGCATTACCAACTTTCTCTTGATCCCTGCCAAACCTCACTCTCTGTATAATGTCACAGACTATTCCGTTAAGATGAAGATGTTGGATTGGATGTTGGATTTTTTGGTTGGATAACGTGGTTCTGGTCAAAGAGCACAGTTTCAAGAGAACCAAAAAAGCCCAGAAAAATACTGAAACATTTAAGAATAGTCTTGAAATAGCATTTTCACTTCTTTTTTGCTTCATAAGAAACATCACACAGCTCTAACTCATTTTGGGTGTTTTGCTGGGAACAAGGAAAGAGTCAGATGGTTGATGAAGTTAGCTATGAAAACAACTCTTCCTCTCCACAACAATGACAATTTCATGCAAATATCATATAAAAAATCTAGATATCATATGAGGATGATTTCCTCATCTGCATTGTTTCCACAAGGTACTGTAACAAAACTGCTATTGAACTCTACAATAACTTCTTATTTTGTCTCACTGATATTTTCTTGTCAGAGGTTTTTGGTCAGAGTAAACTCTTGAGAAATGGCTCAACATTCCCTTTGAAACTAATTAGACTAAGCAGCAGGTACCCACTCCAAAATCCAAACAAGAGAATGCAGAAAGCACAGGGAATTCACTGCACCTGAGGTTCATGAACTCATTGTGTCATTTTTGCAGAGGTAAAGAAGGGGTAACATAACTGACCAAATATATTTAGATTTATGTGGTGGGATTATTTTTGGGTTTTGTTTTTTAGGTTTGAGTGTTGGTAGCCCTTTCAGCACAAAATGTGGTGTTGCATAAGTACTCTAGGCTATTTTGCAATGTTGGAAGAATAACTGCAAGGAAATTGGTAAGCTTAATTTTAAAAACTCTGAAGCTTACATAAATTTTAATCAGCGTAACAAGAAAATACATGTTGCATTTGCATGACATTTACTTACCTTTAGCAGCAAAAGCAAGGTAAAAATCTAGTTTGTTTTTTTTCCCTGAATTATTCCTATACTAACAATTTACTCTGATATCCTAATTCTGTAGTTAATGAGGTGGTTGCTTACACAAGGGCAAAGAAGCAGTAAGTTTTGACCACTAAAAAACTCAGAAATGTTAGAGATGGGGGGGCTGAGGAAAACTGGAGTCAGACCTAATAGTACAAAATAGATACCACAGGAATAGAACAAAAATATAAATGTATCTGTGAAAGCAACTGGCTTTCTCCTAGAACCACTGTAACAGAGAAAATCCTGTTTAAAAATATGCACTTTTCCAAGTCCCATTAAATTAACTTCTGTTTGTAATAATTCTTATGTTTAAAACATTTCCCTAGCCCCACAGGACAGCGAGACCCAATCAACTTAGAACAATGTGGTAAATGCTGTGCTGACAGCATTAGCCATTGATTCAAAAGCATCTGTTTTCTGAAAAACTCATCAAGGTTTGTTCTCCTGAAAAAACATTTGTAAGAAATTTCTATTCTGGACAGAAACCAACAGGTTAAAGTCAAAGATTCAGACGATCTCTTCTTGCCTGCTTATGCTACAGAAGCAGCATTGTAACAAATGGTCAAGATGGAGTGACATCTACCCATATGGATATTAAAAAAAGCTTAGACAGCATTTCATAAATTACACAAGCAAGTTGGAATCAATGTCAGAGAACAGAAGTTTGAACAGATGAAGTAGGACATTTTTTAACAGACACTAATATGCATGTTTAAATTAAATTCTTGATAAATAGCCAGTAACTATGCTGTGAGAATATTTTGTCAGGGGTCATAATTCATGGATTATTTTCATTAAAAAGGATGACAATATAAATGACATGAAAGATAGCAGGGCAGTCATAACGGAGTAAATTATTTTATTTTCCCAAACAACATCAGAGCAGGAAGATGCTCAAGACTGTTCAAAAATCAACAGTAAGCAGTTCCAGCAGTAAGAGTCACTGCAGAACAGTCAGGTGGGCAAGGAAGACTTTAATGTGTGTTGTCAAAATATTTAACTGGTCCAGTTTTGTCATCAAGAGGCTGAGTTTGTTAATTCTCATACTACCACACTTGTGGATCTTGACAGATGGGTTATTTCTATGTTAAAACAGACTGATTGAGGACGGCACCCCACTTCTCAGTACCACCCACCACACTGCTCTTCCAGAAATAAGACTTCAAATTATCTAAAATATTTTGTCTTAGAACTACCATTCCTATGCTCTATTTACTGAAACCCTCTTCTATCATGTATCTACATTTCATGAAAATCTGCCAAATAATTACAGATCTTCTTCATGCCAAAATTCTGCATTAAATACCCTTTCAAATAAACTTTCAGAGAAAGCTCTCTTTGTTCCTTGCTCCCCCACCCTCACCATTACAGGAGAGATCCAACACCAAATTATTAAATCCTCTACTCATCAGTGAAATAAACTGTTTGTGGAATCAAGCCCAGCATACTGCAGTATGATTTTGTCTTGCTAAGGAGTCGAGAGTCTTTACACAAGTAGGAAAAAACGTCTATAAATAAAAAATACAGCAGCTAAGAAGTGCGGTGTAGAGTCTGCGATGCTAAATCCTGGATGCTCTTTACAATCTTAAGTACTTGCTTGTGCACGGACTCAATCTGCAGTGGGAATTAATGTTACCAGAAGTGCTAGAACTAGACAAAGTACCTCCCTTTCTTTGCAAGCATACAAACCCTGCTTTTTGTTTGCATAGAGCTACTAACCGAAGTTGCAATGTTTTCCCTGTTTCTTCTTGCAAAAAACCCCAACCCCAATACAACCCCCAAACCCCACTGTCCTTTCCTTCCTTTTTCACTCCCGCCACCCTGGCAAAAAACCTCACCTCTCTTTCAGAGAAATGAGCATGCCTTGTTACATGCTGCTGTGTAACTATAGGAGCAAATCAATAGCAGCTGAATGCCATCTGCTTCGGGCAGCAGAACAGCACCAAAAGTGTGAGCAATGCATCTTCCCTTATTGAAAGGTTATTTTATGCAAGTAAACAATTCATCGTCTTCTTGCACGCTTGATGCTCATTTACCACTTTTGATCAATAAAATATGCAAAACAACAAAAAAATTGAATCCTAAGAGTAGTTCTGATGCCAGTGTGATAGTTAATCAATATCAGGTCTCTGTTCAGTAAGGCAGGCAGTAGGCTAACTCCTTTATTGTATGAACCCAGGAAAAAGTGAGGAAATGTGTCTTGCTGCCTCTAAAATGCAATAAGGGAGTGAGAAACACAACTTTTATCCTGCAAATTAAAAAAAGGAGAATGAAAACGGAAGTACTATTTTAACTGTTTTCTTTCCCCCTCATTATGCAAAGGGTACTTATGTCAGCTTGCCTGATCATTTGTTGCAAAGAATCTGCTGTTATGCTGTTGATAGAGCTGTACTATCATTAACACAGATACTCAGTTAAATTGTAGCCATTACAAGACATACTTTGGACAGCAACCCACTCTGTTTCCTTCTAAAGCTGCTCTATCTTATTAAGTCTTGGTCTTCAATGTATTTATGTTTCAGGTGAACTCAGTTTTTCTGTTAAAAACAAACTGCTATGGGAATTTCTTTTGCACAGTGTTTCTTTTAGTCAGACCACAAACTGCCTTATTACATTAAGCCTCCTGACAATTGTTTCAAGTAGAATACTTCTCTCCCAACAAAGAAAACGACATCATTTTTATAGATATTGCAGAACAAAACCTCCAATTTAAACAGTTTCCTAAAATAACATAAAATACTTGAAATAACAGTTGCTACTTGCAAAGGCCCTCTAGTGAGACATACATCCTAATATTTTAAAAAAATTAACTACTCCCTCATTTGATCAGCAGTTTTGCAGATTATATCACAAAGATAAAGCCACAAATTCAGTTGCACAATGTATGTTCTGATTTGCACTTAATACTGTATTTTCTTCATTGTTCTCTCCTGCTTGTACCTAGAAACACAAGTATTCAGGTACGTGGCCTTTACTCACTTTTGGTTATTTGAACTGAAGAAAAGCTTAGTGCACTTCTGTAAAAGAATATCTTCTGCAGGGCTTCTATTTAAGAGAACAACCAAGTACAAGACTTAAAAAAAATAAATACTGTTTTTCTCTATATTTGCAATGCAAAGACACTTCCCAATGTAGTGGTCATGGACTTCCAGAACAGATTTATTAAAGTGAAACGAAGCAATACCGAATACAAAATAATTTCACAATCAGGTTAGAACCAAACACTAACTTGCAGTCAAGCAGCAGCACTTATACATAGGAGAGACAGAAAATATCTTGTTCGTTGTTCAATTCTCATAATTCTTACAAAAAACAAGACAAATGGAAGAACATATCTATAGATAACTTCTATAGAATTTTTAAGGTAATTACTGGTAATTAACAAAGCACACATTTACACATACGAAAAAAGTCTTTCTGACCAACCAATGAAACTTGCTAAATGTAAGATAGGTTTGGGTTTACTTAAATCTGTGAATTAGAGGCAGATTTATAAGCAAGAGTTCAAAATTTTTCTTTTATAACCTTGTAAGACCCCAAACATTTGTAGTTATAACAGGCAGCTGCCCCTTCTACATAACGAAGCTTGGATCAAGCTCCTTCTGCATGCCTTCTTAAAAAATGCTTATTAGTTTCTATGAACTCCAATAGACAGTTTGATCACATTTATAGAAGCCAAAACAATTTTGATCAAATTAATAATACAGAACATAGTAGTGAAAGTGCAGTAGCTTTGAGTCAATGACCCAACTAGCAGCAAGGGTATAATTTAAAGTCAGAAATTTCCAGTGCATGCACCGTTAGCCACAGTGAACCTGTTACTGCTCTAAAGGGAATTGTTTGCCTCTTATTAGATTTTCTACAGCACAGCCATAAGTGATAAATGTACTGCTGTACTCACTGTCAAGTTAATCAATGCTGCCAAAGTTTTGTTGACCTAACAGTAATCCATAAAGTGAGCGGCATTTTCTCTATCCCTATGACATCTCAGTCCTCAGTGGGGATACAAATCTTACAACAGCTTCTTAAAAAAAATGAAAAAAACAAAGCAAAGCAAAGCAGGGGGAAAAAAGATATTTTCAAAATTCTGCCTTTAAATTAGCAGACTGTGAGAATTCCTTGCCTCTCTGACAAATTGTTTAAAAATGAAGGCCACACAATGGATTCAGTTTGATGGTTAAAATACTAGCAAATGGATAACTTCACAGAGGATAAAGCCTTGCCTACTAAAAAGAAGGGAAAAAACAGCTTCAGGAGTCTTCCAAGGAAACAACTCTGAACACGATTTACTTGTGACTATAGATTAGTGCACTGGTTCAAACAGAGCATGGTGCAGCAATTCTGAAGACAGTAATGTGAAAAGAATAATAAAAAATAACCACCAATAAAACTTGTCTGTTGCTGCATCTGGCTGTGATTCACAATCCGTGAGAGGCATCACCACTGAAAAGAAGAAAAAGTCAGGAAACAATCCCTAGTAGAACGAGCTGCGTTATAAACAAACTGCTGCCATGCTCTCACAAGCAATTATAGACATATGAAATATGAATTGCCATTGATTTTTCTTCTAGAGGTCACTCTGCTCCATGTTTTACGCACTCTAGGCATTTATTTGGGTGGCAAACTGACAAGTTTTTACAGAATTAACGGAGCAATGTAATCCTTGCTCAATTGCAGGTACTTCATTATGGTTCTGTTCCTTGACACTTGTCCCTCCCAAAACTTACTAGCAAGGGAGTACTTGATAAAGGTGAGGAACAATGCAATTACTTGTGAAAAGAGACCATCCTAACTTGGTCAGTGAATGCTTATTTACTTCTTCTGTGCTGATGGCAGACAAGCAGCATCAGTCAGAGGGCTGCATTTATCACAGCATAGCAATTCTGCAGGTAATGTTCTGATTTGGCTAAAACTCTCCACATTCTTGTTATTGAAAGAGGGATGACTTCTCCAGAAAGGAGAAACAAGATTACAAGTTAGCCCCCTAACAGAAGTCAGCTATCTGGATTTCTGTTAAAAATTATCGTAACATTTAAATATTCAAGAATGCCAACCTGCTCTCTATAGATCTCATGTTTTTGAGTTTATCTTCACACTTAGCAATTGCTTTATGTTCCTTACTCAGCAACTGGAGAACTACTTAATTTTGGCCAGTAAAGTCCACAAATGAGGTTGAAACCAAGAATCATGAATTCATGAGTCATGTATTCTGGCATCTTTAGACAGCAATCTTCTTTACATCTATTATTCATTTTTGGCACAAATACTTGGTCTCTGGGTTTCCCATGCAAGAATAATTTGCAAAAAGGCTGTGTGGCACCCTTCCTTCCCTGCGGTTATTCTGTTCCCTACGGCTCTGGTTTACTCTACAAGTAAGCCTTGGCATCTGAACCTAAGGTTAAATTGCTTTTTTAAGTCACATTTCTTGGTGCCTCAATGAAAGGAGGGAGCAGTACTATAACACTGTGGTATGGAGAGTTTAATCAGACTCTAGACTCCTTGATAAGCAAATAAAAGAGAGTATTCCATCAGTGCAAGTACGCCTGGAGAAGTGGTACCCCAAAATCAGAGAAGATGTGCATATAGTATAAGGGTTTAGGAAGGATTTATAGTAGAACTGAAGTCTACAAAAAACCTTGCATTCTCTGTTGACTGGACACAGAGATGACCTTCAACACATGATCATCAGAAGACAACACTATGACTGCTATATAGACTGAATAAACCAGTCAAGGGCACAAAACGAAGTTTCAGGGGAAAGAAAACAAAATGAGAAAAGGTGGGAAGATAGGTAGTGACATATGAAGTTGAAAGAATCTGCTATAGATATAAAAATGATAACATGGTGGTTGAGATAACATATAGATACAAAAATGATAACATGCTGGTTATAACTGGTAAATATACTACAGGGAAAATAATTTATATGTCTCCATCCACACATTTACAATCCCAGCTTCTCGACTGGTCCCGTAACTCAGCATCAATCAATGGTGTGATGGTGGACTTCCCCCCGACTTCCTCGGTGAACATCACCACTTTGTAAAATTGGGCAAAAATAATTGCTCATACTAGAGTAATTGGGATTCCGTTTTTATTTTTTTGGCCACATTCAATTTTTTTTGAGATGCCAAGCCTGGCTGCTAGACCTCTTCACTGAAATCTTGGCTGTACTTTTACATTAATAATACTGTTGCTGAGTATCTGCATCAGTCTACAGTTAACAACAGCCTCCTGCATCATTAGAGCACAAATTCACCACAAAACCCACTAACCTTTATTTCCAATACTACAAAAAGTCCCCAATAACCCCTCGTAACTTACTCTTGCAGTACATGTCTTCATCAGTCCAGCATTTAAAGTTGGCTAACTAATTAAGGTCGCACGATTAAACTTGTCTGAATTTGATTAATTATTAAAAAGCCCACCTGTAAAGCAGGTAAGCACTATTGCATGGTATATAAATACAATGTCATTATAAAAAAGCAAACTGCTTCCTAACCCTGAAGTTATACAACTGCTGCTGTTCAAAACTATTAGCATGCATAGCTGCATGACCTTGAGTGAGTCCAAATACACAGAGAAAGATCTGATGGGATAATGTAAAGACAGCTGCTTAAATGCTGGTGGCTGCAAGACTGCTGATTGTGAATCCTGTGTGTGGTCATTGCTCCTTCATAATCTCCTGTTGCTTTATGAGTGCTTTTGAAATGTTACATTAGGAATCTTCTCCACTGAACCAGGTATGAGAGCTGGATCCCACACTGAAAAGCACGCTTGCAGGTCTGGATGCCCTGACATATGGAGAAACTGGGAGAGGTTTCACTCGTGTATCTTCCTCATGGTTTCCTGGGGACATTCTGAACATTTTCCAGAGGCCAACATTACAGGGAAGCTGCTCAGAAAACCACAGTTACTCAAAATACAACTGTGATCTCCTAGTGACTTGCCAGCAAGGATATAAAGAAAAATACTGTAAATGACCTGTGTTCAAAGTGCTACCTACGTCTGTTGCAGCATGTCTGTTATCATCAGCTCATGAGCTGATATGACACCATACTATCACAGTTATGAATGCTGTATTTCCCTACTGATGATGATATTCTGGAAATAAAAAAACCCTGACGCTCGAAAAATGGAGGATGAACTCCCCCAGTCAGATACACATAACTGGAATGACATTTTCTCAGAATGTTTTATTGGGAAAGTTATCACTGACCTTTTCATTTTCCTAGAACAGACATACCCAGTGGGTTGCAACAGCATAAGAAATAAGATTTTTATCCAACCATTTTGAAACTGTAATTCTACAAAAGCAGACTCCAGCCACATCACTGCTGTAAAGGCCAGGGATGCACCGCACAAACTGCGGTCCTAAGAGCACAGTTTTAAAAGCTGTGGCAGCTGGTATATTTGTGCTGTCAGTTTATGTGAGTGATGACAACACACACAGCAGTGATACAACTTACCTAGCCAAGGTAGTTCTGTAAAAACTGACTTAGAAATTAGTCTGTTTAGTGTGTAACAGACTATGCGTATCCTCTCCTGCCGCCTTCTTGATGGAGCACATTACTCCAAAGCCTTATATATGCAACAAACATCAACAACTCAACCAACGTGCAATACTTTTTTTGAACATACTAATACTCAAAGCCTATAAATTTATTTCAATATCTAAGGTGACAGAGAGGCTTTCTCCTCATGCTGATGCACTCATTCTCAAAAGGGGAAAGGCTGGCACTTAAAGGGAGTATCCAGGTGGTTTTCCTACGGTTTGTCATTAAGGGAAATATCCAGAGGATCCATGTGCTGAATGATGCTCACACCATGTGCGTCAATACCATTTGGCATGCACAGACAGCTGGAAGAAAGGAACACCCATCAAAAATGTCTAGATACCTATCATTAGGGACACCCACCTGTATTAAAGAGGAATCAAAATCAAACGTGCTGGGTTTGTCTCTACCAAATGCAGGGGTTACTGGTTATTAACATAAGCAAACCACACTTAAGAGATTACCGTATCTACTACACAGTAACAAACACAAATGTTGTAGTATAAGCAGGGCTTTCTTGAGCTTTAGATGCAATTGGAGTAGATCTTGTGATCAGCTCTGAATTGTAGGATCTGTGATTTTCCCATGTTTGTTATTTCCTCCAGCATGTTGAAGGAGAAATGTACATAGCAAAGGTGTCAAATAAAATTTGACATTCCTGTAACAGAGATCTTGAAAAGAAATGGCTTTTAGTGCTTTTTTTGTGAGGAGAAACAAACAAGAATAATTTCTGTATCACAGATAAAATTTTCCTTTGTGCTTAGTGGTTACTCTCAACTCTATTTTGTTGCATCAGTGCTTCTTATTGCATTATGTAGAATTTGCATTCATTGATAACGTTGGTTTACTCTGACTGTTATACTGAGCTTTGAACTAATTGCTCTCAATTAATCTGTTCCACTCTTTGATAGCTTATTTATCAGATTGGGAAAGATAGATTTAATGGCGCTTGCTGGAAACAAGTTCTTTAATTGGAAATACCAGAGTGTTTAGCTCACTTCGTGCTCTAGCAATTAAGGACAATTTGGAAAAGCGTTTTTCCCCCTACTATTGTCTCCTTGATTAGATATCCAAAGAAGCACACAAAACAAATGACAATACCACCTAGCAATATTGGTTCAAATAAAAGCCCAGCAGCCAAATTACTTACTATGAGAAATGTGAACCATCCCCATCAATTCCAATGCTGTGTTACATTCATTTTGCTGTATCTTTCCCTCCCAAGTAGGTAAATGGCAAAATTTCTTTCAAAATGCATAGCTCTATGCCTGCCTCTATACAATTATCCCTTTCCACAAATAAGCCAAATCAACAGAAGAAATTATTTTTCTTGATTAAGCTCCCACATTTCTCTTGGGATGGAACAAAACAAACAATTAATCTTTCCTTATTTGTTCTCAGAAGAACCTGCATCCCTTAAATGCACGATAACCAGGGTACCTGTGGCAGGCAGTCGGCAGCAATTAGGCTTGTGCTGAAAATGAATGGACTAGAGTCAGAATGCCTAATCTGCTGAGAGTTTCTACAGGAGGGCAAGGTTAGACCAGGAAAATTCCCTTGCTGTGGAAATACTGTTAAAAATTACCACTTGACTTCAGCATAATTAACAAGGTTTGGGAATTTATATGAACTGAGTAATTGAAAAGAATTAGCAAGAGATATATACATTAATCTTCACCAGTTACAACATGCCTAATGAAATTAAAGGTTCTACTTCTACTTCATGCTTTATTTCTGCAAACTTTTTCCATCTACAGAAGAAAAAGTATATTAGATAAAGACAATGATAGTTATGAGAAATTAAAAAGAATAAACTGCGTCACAGAACTCAATTTGTATATCAATACTTCTTGAAGACTTTCTTATATATAATTCATCGTATTTATCATAAGAAACTCTATGAAAGTTTCTTATTTTAATGTCCATGTTTTTAAAGTCAACAGGAAAAATCCATACCTGAATTATAAATTTAGGCATCATGCAGTAATGCATATTTGCTTGTAAATGAACCTCCACTGAAATTCAAGTCTGCCTGAGTCAAAACATTGTACAATTAACAGTTTCAGTAAAATAAGCTTTTTTACACTTAACTAAATCAGTATTCTATTCAGATTACAGGGACAATAAGCAGGTGAAAATAAAAATAAAGGCAAGCAGTGCTGATGTGTGTGGAGATAGATGTTAGCAGAAGATAACAAGCATTTGTTACTCTCCTAGGCTACCCATGAGCACAGGACCTTCTCCCCTTAGTTCACTCTGAAATCCTTCAACATATCCTTTAGAAAGGAGACGTGCAAGATTGCATAAAAGCCAAGAAAAGGGAACACACACAAGGGAATTGTATCTAATGCAGGAGAGTCCAATTTACTGCAGCACCAAAGGAGAAGGCTCACTGACCACCTTCACACAACCAATCTGAGGAAGACTAGTCATCTCCTCCTCTGCTCACCTCTCTTAGCTACTATGGAATAGCTCTTCTTGCTTAAGCAGCTCTTCTTGAAAAGAATTTTTCTGTTCCTGTGCTTTTTCCTTGCAACATCTTTAAAGTAGAAGCTCAAGAATTACTGCTTATTTAATTCAGTATCTTTCTGGTAAAACCCCGTGTTTAGGTCCACAGTTTGTGGGGGATTTTTTTGGTTGCTTTTTGTTTGTTTGTTTGTTTTTTGTTGTTGTTTTTTTTCTGTCCTTTCAGAATGGTCTACACTAAATGATACAAATAATGTTAGATAAAACCTTTAAAGTTATTATGGCACACTTCAAAGTGAAGAAGTCAGGTTAAGTATCAATCAGACTTTAACTCAGCTTCCTTATGGGTAAGGATTTATATAATGTTGTTTACCTATGTAGTATGATCCCATACTACTTTTTCCCCCACAATCAGTTCTTCATCAAAAGCACAAAATGGATGGTGTTCAGTTACTCAGCATATATTCACTATTTAGTTTTCTTCCTCTCACCTCCAAATGTGGCCTGTGTCTTATGTGCAAATTCAGATCCTGCTATAAAGACAAAATTGTTCACCTCTTCATGAACTTTTTTCCCCAGCCCTCATGTGCAGTTTATAAGTGCATAAAGAATATTAATGATTGGTCTTCAGTCACACAACAAGTGTAGGCAAAAGAATACTATCAGATTGCATAAAGGCAATGATTTGCTAGCTCTAGGTCTAAACTACATGCTAATTTAGTGCTGTACACTACTGAATAACCTTAACAGAACAGTGTGTTGCACTACACATGCAATAATAAAATACTCTTTCACTAGAAAATAAGTTTTTCCCTTCATTGGCAATTCATTAAGTACAATTACAGATTAATTTTGAAGAAAAAGCCCCTAAGACTTAACTTGCCTTGAAAGGCCAATTTAAAAAAGCAATACTTATTTGCACACCAAAAAATATATGTAAAACAACACAGAGTAGGAAACGAAACTATGTTTAAAATGCTGTAGACTGAGTAAAAAGATGGGGGAAACCAAGTCTTTCTACCATACATCAGGTGGTGATAATAAAGACTCTTTGCAGGAATTACAGTTCCCTCCTTCCTTCCTTTACTATAATGGACAAAAATTGTTTGACTTTACCCCATGCCCCCAACAAGCTCAAGAAAATCTATTAAACATTTATTAAGGAAAAAGAAAATTTAATGCTTACATATCAAATGAAGAGTTGCTTTCAAGATAAGGAAGGTGACCATTTTTTCTTTCATCATGGCTAAATTAAATAAGTATCTCACACTTTGTATTGCTCTAGAAGGAATCATGGCTATTAGAACAACTGGCCATCAGCAGACTATAGTGACTACAGCAATGCACCAATACTCGAATTTTAATATCCCTAGTTCTGCTTTAACAGGCTGTGACATCTTAGGCAAAGAACTTAATTTCTTTCTCCCTCCTCTTAAAATATCTTACAGTTGTTCTGAGCATATGCAGGTCATGACAGAGACCATTTCTCACTGTATAGAAATGCACAATTAGTACAATTCAATGTTCATCTTAACTTGGGCAAAAGTATGTGATACAATACCGTTATGATATACAGTATAAAGAAAAGAGAACGAGGACTTAGACATTTTCTAAACCCGTCATGCTTCTAACATAAATTCTGCTTTTAACCCAGCAAAATTTATTTTGATGAGCTCTAACATGTAAAAGTGAAATGAGAGAGAAGTTCATGCAGCACAATTCTATATACAAAAACCAAACAGATTATTGAAGATGAAGGAAAAAATATGAATCATAAACCATAATGCAGCACCACTTGAAAAGCAAAAAATGTAACTCTTAAAACATAAACCAGGTAATTTTCCTAAGAATACTTGAAAAATGCTTGGAATATTTCTGCAGGGAACACCTCTGCAAACAGACACTCTTAATAAATGGCTCTCCTTTAAATTATCTACAGAATTATTTTGCTTTCCCATTTTCTCTTGCTTTCTGCCTATTCTTAATAAATATGCAATCCTCCATGTGTCAAGCACACTTCTTTAAAATCCACAGCCACCTAAAACCAGCTATGTATCTGGTTTTAGAAAGAAAGATGTATGCACAACAGAATCTTAAAAAAGCTGGTCGCAGCAATGATGGATTTAAGTTATTAACCGATCAAAAAAAGATGGATGGTGGTCTGCTTTTCTTAATCTACATCATCATCTAGATCTATTTAAAGATATGTGGTACACTAACAAACTTAGTTAAGGTTTCGATAAAATCAGTAGAATAATCTGCCCTGTTACATTGAGACTGTATCGATCAATAAAATCACTTGTACTAGGAAAGTACTGTTAAGTACTGACAATCCCAGCCATTAATATTATTTAACACTCTGCTCACAATCTTTAATGAGGACAAAGAACATCTTGTCTTTTTATACTTATCATACCATTTCTTTTAGAGCTCCTTACAGGTACAGTTCAACCTTGATTACTGCAGACTAAATGGAGTTAGAGAATGAAGACACTGAATAATTTTGGATAATGGAGAGAATTTTCAATGTGATTAATAGATGTGGGTGATTCAACAGACTTTCCAGCAAAACATCAGTTAAATCTTATTTCACTGTATCCAATGTTTGCTTGAAACTTTCTAAGGCTAGGCTCATTCCCAATGTATTCACCTGAATTTAAAACAAAACTGGTTTCCAGAAACAGCAATCGGGAAGATAAGCATCTGTTCTGGACTTGATGGGAATTTTTTTTTTCTGCAAATAAGCCAATTTGGTCTTAAATTAGTTAGAAATAGATCCCAACAGCGAATGTGTACATAGGATAAAGGGAAGGACTGCCTCCACAGAAATCTTTCTGGTGGTTAATGAATGAAAGAAGGAAGTCAAAGTGATTTCTATCCAGCTCCTGCTCTCAGATATGGGGTATGGTTAAACAGAAGCCTAGTAGGAAAAACGCCACAGGTCAGGCATGCACAGAATAAGGTGGAGAAGAACAAAAATAGACCCACATTTTCCACAAAAGTTTTACAGCTTAAAATTTCTTCCTCTGAGTTCAGCTTTTAAATATACAGCCACTTACCTCCTATGTGTAAAGCATTTGGTCTTAAAAGGCATTAGCCTTTACAAGCTGCTTTGCACAGTGGCATCTGACCTGCATACATCTTCATTATATCAACATGATTCAACCCCGTGTCTTCTGAGCCATATGATTCCATCTTTTTTCTTTTAAGAATAGTGTTCATGATACATACAGGGCTCAGTTCATGAAAACACATTAATGTTTAATCAAATCTAATAACAAGCTGAAGCACAAGTATGTGTTTAATTAATTTAAAGACTATATAAGAAAGGTTCAGACCAAAAGTCCATTTAGCACTGTATCCTGTCTCCAAAAATGGCTATAAATGAATGCCAAGGAAGAGTATAAATGAGCAAGAGTAACATATGAGACAATTTCTTTCAATACTCTAGCAGCCTCAATAGTTATTTCCAGCTTGAGGACCTTCTATGCTTGATATAAACTTCTCTTCCATGAACCTTTCCAGTCTTCCCTTGAACCAATTTAAAATTTTGCATTCACAACACCCTTTGGCAAAGACACACAGGTATACAGGAATAACTAAATGCTTGACACAGAGTGCATTTCTGAGACTATAAAGGAAGAACAATTGTAACGAATATTAACATTGACAGAGTACATAAATGTGATGAATGTGAACTGCACAGAAATAAAATTTGAATAGCTGAACTATCATTGAATAGTTCTAAGATCATTTTGCCATTACATTTCCAGAATTAAATAGTAACCAACTTGATTTATTTTCATTGGGCAAAAGCAAATGAATGTATCATAAAAGTACACGTATCACACATCTCATAAAAATGTACATATCACACGCAGAGATCTCAATATTTCTATACAGCTCCAACAGCACTGGTTCAAAACCGTCTACCTCTACAGACATTACATTTTTTTCTTCTTTAATATTGATAATGGAATGTCAAGAACTGTTCCATTTGGAAAGCACTTACAGATTACTTCTGATCCCAGAGAACTACATGAGCTTCAACCAACCCACAAACCAAGATCTCCCTGTCTTTATATAAAATCCTAGCTTTCGTTCCGCCTAGCAGAGCTCAGGCTGACTTTTATATACTACCATGGGACACTTTTTTCCTCCAATTCACAAAGAGAAAAGAAAAAACTGAAAAATCCTGTGCATCACCAAGGATTTGTTTTCCCCACTTTCTGATCTTACTCCAGCCAAGACAGCTGTGAAGCAGTATTTCAGCTACAGTTACAGGGTAGTGTTTGGCTATGGAAAAGCAAAGCTCTAGCCAATGCACAATGTGGAGTACTTGCAGACTGGCATCAGGAGTCTAGAGGGCTTTTCTTAGAGCAGAGCCTTCTCCAGTCTTTTTGAGGATGGACAAGGTTATAAATGACTTGAGTTCACATTCCTCCTTGTTAGAATAGCAAGAGGCCAACAGAAATTGAATCAGTTAAGCAGTGAAGAACTAATGAAACCTCCCACTGGGTGATGGAAAACTCCTTTTCTTCACAATTAGATAAAAAAGCCTGAGAAATCAAATTATTTCACTCCCCAGAATGATAGTGAAAAGGGGCAATGACTGACTAAGAAAGCAAAAGATTCTTATCCTCAGTTGCAATATGAAACACTGTATTAGCTCTGAAATGCTCTGCAACAGTGTTACCAAATAAACAAAAAGATCCTCTCAGTATTTTAATTTTTTAAATTGAATCTAAAACTTCTATGAAGCAACAGCACACAACTAGATCAACTTAAAGGAAGACAGTTCAAAAGCTTTAGAATACAATTTGGATTGATGACTAAAATCAGAAGGTTTTTTTCTGGGGCTAGGGAAGGTTATTTAATCCTTCTATCCAGACTTATTGATTTGCTCATACGCATTGTCCAGTCAGAAAAGGCTATTTATTTATTTATTTAAACTTCACCACAAGGATTTTACTATCAACAGTTATTGAAGTAGTTAAAAGAAAATCGTCATGGCCCATGAAGAAATGACACGTTGAGCCAAATCTTCTGTAAGATGGTTTTTCTTCTGCAGTCACTAACTGCAGAAGTAGTTCATTTGTCTTCATTGTTTTGCAGTTGCTGTTGAACTGTTCCCCAAAAAAGAGTAAAAAATTGCAATATAATAATGGGAGATTTTCTCCTTTATACTTCTGATTAACTTACTCATAAAGCAACTACATATTATTCATCACCCCATCCACTGTTTTCCTAACTCCACCCTGCTGGAAATTAAGACAGCTAAGGAGTATAGGATTGGATTCTACTTTAAGAACAAAGTCATAACAGATATAGTTTTATTTATCTTTTTTCAGGAAAGATTGGTAGTTAAAATATTTTTAAAGAGAACTGCATTTTGAAGAATACTGAAATATAGGTCAAAGTGCTTCTCAGATCTCCAGATTATTTCCTTAAATGGAAAACAAATCTCTCGTCCAGTTTCATAAACTCCATAATTTATTTTGAAGATTTGGATTCCTGAAACTTTTGGAATGTTCAAGTTCATCAAGTCTTCAAGTCTCACAGCCAAGCAGCACTTTAACCAATCTTATCTCCAGGAATCAGGACTGTTCTTTTTGTAAAAAGTTCAAGAATAAATAAAAGGCAAATATGTTTTCTTGACCTCAGCTGAGAGAGAAATATTAGCTCTACATATTAACTTTGGTTAGAGACACACATACATACAGATCCTACATACATACAGAGCAGCTCAGAAGGTTTACAGCCCTCTGTTTTTTATTAGAATCTTGCCAGTCAGAAGAATTTCTTCAGGTCACCCAGACCACAAGAAAAGAGTTAGTATCCTGAAGCTCATCAAAAATATAGGCCTCCTCCAAAATCTCTCTCCATAACTAAATCATGTCAGTGAAGACTAGCAGCAGCTATACAGACTCATGCTGAGGTGTGGGTGCCATTTCACAGTGAATTCTGTTAACGATGCCCGTTATCTTGTTGGACTGATGATATCAGCAAATGATGAGATTTCTTCTGCCCAAGGGGGTTAAAAAATATCTATTCCATTGAACTTTAAAAGGCAGACCTGTCAAAGGGCACGTCCCTGGGGCAGAGAGACTGGATGGCAATAACATCCAGTGTCAGATTGCTGGGACAAGGATATGACCTAACTCCAAATCAGTAGAGAGCAGGTGGCTAGATCAAATTCTTCCCCATTACCAATTCACTGGAAATAAGCTCCATAAAAACGGCTCCTCCAAAAGTACATCATATAAAATCTATTTGTAACAAATACTGATCAGATTGACAACACAGCTGCAGCCACTTCGATAACCAATTAGATAATGTCCCTCAGTGCTGCCCTTAGGAATCCCAGCAATGTTTTCAATGTCCAAAATAAAACCCCAACTACCTGTTCAGTTGGTCCATCCACAAGATGACTTACTGAACTCATATACAATAATAATTGTGCAAGAGGGAGTATTTCAAGTGATCTATAACTCCTTTAAATACACTTCCAAAGCGGACTATATTTCTGTATTGCTTCGTGATAAACAGCCAGTCCAAGATTATACAGTGGATTTAAAAAAACAACCAAACACCACTGAGAAGCTAAATGCTGATTAACAGTCTGCCCTATCATCTCCTGCATGTACCTTCACCTTCTGGTACTCTCAAACAAACATATTTCTCCAGGCTCACAAACATACTATCAGGAGTCAAACAGACTTTCAGTGCATGTCCACTTGGCAGCCCTTCTCAAATAAGAAGCCCTCTATACAACCAGCTACCTCAAATCTGTTTCTTCTAGCTTTTCTCAACACCAAACTCTTCAGGAATCATATAAAGAGAAGACATTTCATAGCCATAAACAAATCATAGCGAAATTAAAAAATCTTGCTACAATCTAATACTACTATCATAGAGATTTTGTCAGCAGTAGTGTAATCCAGTGATTTATTTTGCAAATTTTAAATCAAAACCACCTGGATTCTCATCTCTGCTGTATTAAAAGCTACAAGCTCAGATATAGAAATCAGTAACTATTAAGCCAGAATTTATATCACACACTAATTGATTTATAGTACCTCTTAGCTGATAGCCACCGCAAGGTAATTAAAGCTGGTTTAGTCATCTTCCACTGTCAGTAACAGGCATTTTCTTATTTAGCAAAGAGAAACCAGCTCAACTTAAGTCCTGTGTGCTGTAGATTATGATCATGCAGAAAGACAGTTACCACAGATCAGCAGAGGAGCAACAGCTTATTGCTTCATACTAATCTGCTTGAATGTTTGGGGCCACACTCTGACATTCACTTATCTTTGCATCTGTTTCCTCATTAATAAATTAAACATAATCTTTCTTTCCTCTCGTCAGTCAGTTGATTGTTCTCAGTATTCACAAGGGCTCTGTGTTATTATACATGCAGTTGAATTACTATGCATACTAGTGCTTACTAGACAATTGTTCCACAGTATGAAAAACGTAAGTTGTAAATTCTGGTCAAACTTGTAAAATATGAAAGTCACTTAAAAATAGTATAGATAAATCATTCTTTCACAATTCCATGAAAATTGGTCTATTATAACAAGAAAAAAATCCCCACTCAACCTTTCAAAACCAAGAGAAAAATAAAGCCATCTGATGAATATTAGCTGACAGTGGATATTGATAAATTTAAGAAAAAGACTATCTGTATCTCATAATTTAATAAGATTTGATTTATTCATAATTTTGCTATTCTTCAGAAAGATGTAATGCAATGTTTCTGAGCTCCTGTCCATCCACTCCAAGAAACAAATAACCTGTGCTGAAAGGATTTAAGGAGGCAGTTTCACCATGAAAAGGCCACAAAGAAGTAACAAGGTACTGGCAACTGCAGCACTTTCCAGCTCAGACAGGGGAATTTCTTGCTTTCTTTATTACTTGATACAGACTGATTCTACTATTCTAATTTCATATCATTATTTTTATCTGCATTTAACTATAGAGGACTATTTAATTGAAAATATATTCAGAACCTGATATGATTAGACCATGTCAGATGCAGGTCTGTATTTGACTGCTATCTGTATGGCATGTTACTTCTTGCCTGTACAGGTTTTCAAGGTGCAAAGTCCAATAATGAGAAATTAATATGTATTGCAAAAAACATATTATTTGAATGTAACACCTGTCTAAACGCTCAATCTCTGCATGAGATTCTGGCTGGTTTTGAAAAAACAGTTAACGACTACCATGACTCCATGATAGTTTACCAGCTGCACAAATGTCTGGCTACTAGTACCACCACTGACTAGTGATGGTAGTAGCCAAACTGCTCTTCCAGATTAAGTCTCATTAGTATCACCTGAAAATATGTTTGCAATATTTTATACACATGCTGTTAAATTAAAAACTGATCATGTCTTCTGAAATTGTAGCACATTCCTACACTGTGTCTTGGAAAATGCCTGGCACTATTAAAAACCTTCTGATAACTGAAGTGCCTTAATATGAACTTTTAATTATCTAAAATCAGGCTCTTATTATTTGAAAAGTTAAAATTTCACTGATGATTAGTTCTGCTTTCTATTAGCAGAAACAAAAATTAACGACTTTGACAAGAATATTAATGACTTTTGCTCTTGTTTTAATTCAGTATGCACATCAGTATAGATGCAGCTTAGACGCTTGTCATGTTTTAATCAGATGGTGTTCAGCACTCCCTTCCAACCTAAACCATTGCATGTTCCTATGATAGCCAATGGTGATCGAAGAGGTGAAAAGTTAATTAAATGTACAAGGCTGTTACAAGAACAAGAGTTGACTAACTTTTCCAGTAGGGGGAGATGTTCTTTTAAAGTTTATCAGCAATTAAAAAGTGCTAACCAATTTACCCCTGTATCTTTTTAACAAAATCAACCTCATAAAAGAAATTGGTACATGTGCCTTATTAGTGATATCCTCCAAAAGACAGCTGTATGAAAATCGGAAAAAAATAAAAAATTCACAGCAAATGGCTGTTAGAGAAAAACATATTGATGATGGAGCAAGCTGTGCTAATCACCATCAAAACCAAAGAGGCCCTACTCCTTCTCAAAACCAAAGTCTCTCCAACAGCAATATTTTTCACCCACACAATAAATGTAATTTTTAGATGACAAAGATGCTATAACTATCACAGAGCAAGAAGGAAGAAAAGGATTAGTTTTTTTAATTTAACATCATCAACTAAATATTTAAAAATAAAAAATAAACTATGTTGCCTGAAACGCTCCTTATGTCTCAGAACAAAATCCAGGCTGTGCTTTCCTCCTCATTTCCAAATTTCTTTTAAAAAGCTTAATGTCAGAAGTAATACTGTCTTGTGTCACACTATGATTTTGTTCTCCTCCCTAAGCAGTTTTCTTTTACAAATCTTCCTGAGAATCAGGGAGGTTCCTGAGCAGTGCAGGTTACCATCTTTTTTCTATGAATGCAGCTCACTGTCTGTCACTTTGCAGTTCATGATTCTTTCAGTTGTGCCACTGCAACTGTGGATGATGACATAAATCAGAGCTCTGAAATTTTTACTATTTTTACTACTCTGATCTGAGTAAAAATAGAATACTCTCACTCTTGTGTTTCTCTCAAAACAATTCTTTTTTGACTCAGATCATTTCTATGATCCCCCTTCAATAAAACAGCACTTGCTGTTCAGTACAGCTGAAGGTGCAGTGAACTGGGAACATGTCTAGAGGAATACCTTAATCTGGCTTTGTCACCAGAGAAACAGCTGTGAAACTACACCAGAGGGCATTTTTAAAGCAATCATGGTGAGAGTAGAAATTTCATTTATTAAAAAAAGCCTTGGATTTATCACTGGTATATTTAGATGTCTACATGTCTGAGTCATTCCTGAAGACTCCTTTTACAGCCTGTAGCAAAATCAGAACCCGAATAGGTAGGATCTGGGACTTCAAATGCAAGTTTCCAAACCAACTGAGATGAATATGGGATGACAGGTGCGTATTTCAACTAGATGAACAATTCAGAATCAGGCATATACAGTAGAGGTATATGGATTTGACGAGCTGATTCTTCCCTAGCCTGTCTAAATAGACATTAATTAAATAAAGCCTCCTTGGATCTCTTCTGCAATACTTTTGATTTTTCCACAGGCACAACAACTGTGGAAAGAATAACATTATTTTCACCATTTTAGGCACAGGGAAACGAGGTACTAGTATGTTCGCCAAAGTCAGTCAGCACCTTTTGCCAGAATCAAGAAAAAATGCAAAACAGTCTGGATTTCTAGCTGCTAGTCTTGCTAGGTGAACAGAAATCATCACTGCTGGTAAGTATCCAGCTCATTTCCCACCTCTAAAATTGCCTATCAGTAAAACACCCCACTACATACCTTCAAATGCTTTGGATACTACCACTCTGAAAATGGATGCCGCTTTTACTTTCAAAGTGCTAAGAGAGACTCACCTGCAAGTACAACTCCAAGCCTTGCCGTCGCTGCTCCAGGACCTTGGGGACCCAGTTTCTCACATGCTTTGAAGGGATCTCTGGAGTTCTTATGAACTTCTTGAGCTGCAAATGAAAAGAAATGCAGACAGAAACAAAGTATAATAGCATCCTTTTAAAGTAAACATGTTTATGTTAGAGATGAGGCAGTACAGGTAAAATAACCACGTATAAAGGACAACAACACGGCAATGAAGTTACTCACCATCAGCTCACGGAAGTAACAGCAGACTTCATACCTACAGGCTGCAGTTAAAAATCTCCACGTCTAGCTGCCCTGGACAGTGAAGACCCTACTAACAATTTGTTGTGACTAGCAGCCTTGAAACAAACCAGCAACAACTACATGAGAATACTTGAAATGAGCTCCCCGTTAGCCAGCCTGGGATGACACCACACAACGTCACCGCAACGTAACCAGACGCTACCTTGCTAAGTGCGGTGGCAAAATCCTGTGATGATTTCTAACTCTAGATTTAGGCTACTATGAACAGGTGGGAGAAATACAGGGAGGAGAGCTAACTCTGGAGCTGGCAATCAAGACAGCAAAATATCCATGCTCTCAAACTGCACCAAGATATTGACAGTTGTGTTTAATATCTTATACACAGAAATAGCAAGATCGCCACTGAATGTATTTCCAAGACAGCTCCATAACTATTCTTCTAAAGATTCCCACAGGAAAGCTTTTATAAATATATACAGAAATGTGTATATGCATACACAACTCCATATACATAGACACAAGCACACAATCTGACAACACTAAGAATCCTCTTGCTGGAGCAACATTTTTTTCCAAAACCAAAAATTATGACTGTTTTCCTCAAAACTACAGAGCAAAAATAATAACTGGAATACACTCCACTGCAATTTAATAGAAGGTGACATTAGACATTCCTTCTGTTGGATATTGCCTCTGAGTAAATCCGAGGCAAGGAATGCAAGAAAAGAAACTCAAAATTGACTTTGACATGCATACCCATGGGAGGCTGAGAATTTACATTTCATCTTTGAGCTTGCTGAGATGTCACTATAGGAAAAAGCAGTGCCAACATATCAACGTCTCTACAATCACAAGTAACGAAGCTGCAGCAAGGACACCTCAATTGCTGTGGAAACATTTTGCAACTTCCTTAATAGTGCTAAATTACAATTAAACGTGAAGTGAAAAAAGCAACCCACCAAAACAAAACCCCAAACCCCTTTACTTTTACTGACTTATCTTAAAGCCAGAAGATGAAACCCCATTTTTTCCTCTAAACTGGTCGAGAATGTTGAAGAAGCTATGGTCACAGCTGCTGTGAACTATGACAGCACCTGCAGATGAGTAACAAATGAGGAGAATGCTCCAGATGAGGGGAGACAAATCTGAAACAATACAAGCATCCACCAAGGCCTAGCTGCTTACAAGATAAATACTCTGTGGCTGGTACCTCAGCTGATGAGTAGCAACCCTTTTGTGTTCTGTGGCCCTGTTATACAAAGCATCCGAAACCCAGCTGTTTAAATGTGCAAGCATAGGTGCTGTGTGTAAGTATAAAGCACATGCTATACAGATATACAAAGAATAAAGGATAAATCCACTTTCTTATGCTTACAATAATCCAATAATATATTGCAACAAATAATTATTACAATGCCAAAGAATATTAAGCAAATCTAAGTATGTGTTAGCTATATTGCTTGAGACCTGTCCCTATACAAGAAATACTTATCTGAGGACAATTATTGTCTGTAATATCCTCCTGTCCATAACACTGACCTAAGGCCTATCTGATATACTGTAGTCTCTATTTCCTGCAAGACTAAAAGATGGCTCAAATTATCAAGTAAAGAATTATTTGTTCAAGTGTCATGTCAGTATGATTTAGAGTGTACACTAATTATTCTAAAATTATAAATAGCTTGCAAACAAGATGTATAGAACTTAAGGCTTCTGCAGATTTCACTGCAGTAGTTGTAATGCTGTCACCTTCTAGCATTCTGGTGCTTAAAAAGAACTACTAATATTTAAAAATGTAAAGAAAAAAAGTATAAAAAGGAATTAGGGAATAAATATGAATAAATGGTTGTACTATGTTATACACATTGAATGAATTTAATTCTTTCTCAAAAACTCTCCGTATGAGAATAATAAAACTTTTGTTCAGATTTGAATACCATACTGTAATGTGAATGGTGCACAGCCTGAAAGGTCTGGTTTGTCACTCATAGGCAGGGCAAAGTATAATGGCCTATGCAAACTACTTCAAAAAAGCCAACAGAGGTGGATGGTCTCTCTCAAGGGAATAATTTGTACTTCTGGTGTAGCATGACAGTCTTGAAAAGATTGTAAACCTTTTCCACTGCAGCCAGATTGCACAGGAGGTGGGGGTTTACTTTTTTACAACACTGGAATGTAAGAAAGGTTGAACCCAGGAAGGAGACAAATCTAGCCATGTTCCTGGAAATGGCTTTGTCAAAAAAATAAAAAAAAAAAGAAAAAATCAAAATTAATCAAAACCTTGATTGGCATTCTGATGAATGAATAAATGTCCTATACGGCAATGGAGTCGTCCTTCCTCCATACAATGCCAGTAGAGCATGTTGCTCTCCGGTGAAAGGCACGATCTCCCTTTCAGCCTCTATTCCCATTTTCTACCATGGTTGCTCTCTACAGAAGCTTTGTTTCTCCTGCTCACTACAGACAACGCCAGCACTAAGGGCACCTTGAATATGCATTAAGTCTAAAGATACCTTTCCAATTGCCATGTACTCACAGCAGTTTAGAGTGAAACTTACATTTTAAATTAAAGGGGAAGAGAGGAACAAAAAAATAAATACTCTATTGGCATGCTGAAAGCAAACTGGTATCTGGACCTGAGTATAAATAATGTCATGGGATGTGAACAAATTGTTCACAAAGAACAATCCAGATACAAGTTCAAAATATTCTTCTCCAGTAAAAACTGTTCAAATACACATCCTACTTTTTTAAGGGCGTTGAGATTTTCTGCTCTAACACAAAACAGAGAGGAGAATAAAGCGTGAAACTGCATACTGTATTACCAGGGAATGCTTTCTTCAGGATTTCTGTAACACTGAAAGGTTCAGAGCACGATCCGTTCAACCTTGTTTACTGAAATTTTACTACAACTTCAAAAAATAAGACTTAAGAAGTATATTGTTGCCAAAATAGGCTGGGTGCTTTGCATCTGTACAGGGAACAAATAAGAAAGTTACTATCAAGTTCGCAGAGTAATATAAACAGACAGCAAGCAGATGAGGAGTAAGATGAAACAAGTTGAAGAGTGGTACAAAGCATCTGGTTAGAGTACCTGTTTTTCAGGTTTGTTTATTTTGCTGCTATTTCTGGAGAAAGAGTAAGGGACCATCGTTTATGTTTTTTTCAGGTGTTCCAAGGAGAAATCCCTGCAATGGGAGTTACACTGCAGAGGAAGCAGTGTACAAGGAGACACATCTGAGAGTGAGACTGTAGTAATTTGTGACTTCTGTGTGGAGTAGCTGTGCAACTCCAGAAATTACAGTGAAATTAGACAACAACAAAGGGAAGAAGGAAAAGCAGAGGCATTCAATGCTTTTTTTTTGTCTCAGTCTTTAATAATATTGATAGACCTTGGGTTGCCCAGTCCCTGAGTCGGAGGACCACGAGTGTGGGAAGAGTGACTTCCCATTCATGGACACCGAAATTGGAAGGGACCAGCTGTATCAGCTGAATGTTCACAAGTCCATGGAGCCTGATGGGATTCATCCCAGGGTACTGAAGGAGCTAGCGGATGTTGGAGCAGGATCCTGCTCTATCATCTACCAAGGTCTTGGGAGTCTGGGGAGGCCCCTGCTGACTGGAAGGTAGCCAGTGTTAGTCCAGTTTATAAGAAGGGCATGAGGGATGACACAGGAAACCACAGACCTGGAAAAATTACGGAGAAGATCACACTGGATACTACTGAACGGCATTTAAAGAACAATGCAATCATCAGGCACAGTCAACATGGGTTCACAAAGGGGAAGTCCTGTATAACTAATTTGATACCTTCCTACAATAAGGTCACCCACCCAGTGGATGAAGGGCAAGCGGTGGATGTAGTTTTTCTGGATTTTAGTATGGCTTTTGATGCTGTCCCTCACAGCATCCTTCTGGACAAGCTGTCCATGTGTGGAATAAGCAGGTACCTGCTGTGCTGGGTGAAGAACAGGCTGGAGGGCAGAGCTCAAAGGGTTGCCATGAGTGGGGCTACATCTGGCTGGTGACTGGTCACCAGCAGTGCTCCTCAGGGCTCAATTCTAGGGCCGGTTCTGTCCGATACATTTGTCAATGACCTGGATGCAGCAGTTGAATGCACCATCAGCAAGTTTGCTGATGATAACAAACTGGGAGGTGCTGTTGACTCTCTCAAGGGACAAGAGGCCTTGCAGAGGGATCTAGATAGACTGGAGCATTGGACAATCATCATTGGCATGAAATTTAACAAGAACAAAAGCCAGATTCTGCACCTGGGATGGAGTAATGCCGGGCACAAGTATAACTTGGGAGAGGAGTGGTGGTGGAGCAGCCCTGCAGAAAGGGATCTGGGGTGCTGGTTGACAGCAGGCTCAGCACCAGCCAGCAGTGTGCCCTGGCAGCCAAGAGGGCAAACCACGTCCCGAGGTACATCAAACACAGGATAACCAGCTGGGCAAAAGAGGGGATTATCCTGCTTTATTTAGCATTGGTGCGGCCTCACCTTGAATACTGTGTGCAGTTTGGGGCCCTGCAATTTAAGAAGGATGTGAAGGTCCTTGAATGCATCCAGAGGAGGGCAGCAAAACTGGTGAAAGGACTGGAAGGTATGTCCCGTGGGGAGCGGCTGAGGACTTTTGAGTTTGTCTAGTTTGGAGAAAAGGAGGCTGAGGGGCGACCCCATTGCTCTCTACAGCTTCCCAAGGAGGGGAAGTGGAGAGGGAGGTGCTGAGCTCTTCTCCCTGGGATCCAGTGACAGGACGCCTGGGAATGGCTCAAAGCTGTGCCAGGGGAGGTTCAGACTGGACATTAGGAAGTATTTCCTTACTAAGAGGGTACTCAAACACTGGAAGAGGCTTCCTAGAGAGGTGGTCAATGCTCCAAGCCTGTCAGTGTTTAAAAGGCATTTGGACAATGCCCTCAATAACATGCTTTAACTTCTGGTCAGCCCTGAAGTGGTCAGGCAGTCAGACTAGATGATCGTTGTAGGTCCCTTCCAACTGAAATTCTTCTCTTCTCTTCTTCTCTTCTCTTCTCTTCTCTTCTTTTCTCTTCTCTTCTCTTCTCTTCTCTTCTCTTCTCTTCTCTTCTCTTCTCTTCTTCTCTTCTCTCTTCTCTTTTCTCTTTTCTCTTTTCTCTTTTCTCTTCTCTTCTCACTACAGGAGATGGTTTACTAGGGGGTAGGGTGTGGTTTAAGCATATAAAACCTGATTTTCCCCTCTTAATGTTTCCTAACTTATGTAGTTGTATAATCCCTACTCATCTGCTTTACTTTCAATTGCAGGATTATCCTCATATGTTAAATAAAGCACACATGTATTACAAGGCTTGGTGGTGGG